>NC_072733.1:53635878-53935878 GCF_026930045.1 Uloborus diversus | reverse complement strand
AAGCACTCTTTAAAAACTATATCCTTTCTAAACACAAATCAAATCGTGAAGATGTTTCCAAGCATGTGGATTCACTTTCAAAAGCACTCATTCATTCCTTCATTGAAAAATGCCTCCGGAAAAGAGGGGAGTAGTAAATGGAAACGGTCGTTTGCGCTAATGATTGTAAATCTTATACACCTCACCCGGTTTTTCCCCTCAAGAAAGGAGGGATCCGTGGTAGGCGTGGCTTAGTAGAGAAATTGAGCTTTTTCGAAAATATTTCAGATGGTTGGAACTCCGATATATTTTTAGAAATGGTCGCATCATTTCAAACTTAGTCTCAAAAGAGAGCTGGAAATATTTTACGTGTTGGGGCGTTCTTAAAATTTCGATAGCACGATTTGCAGCTTTTTTACAGAGCGAAAGGTCCAACAGTACCTCGTTTTCGAAGAAATTCATTTTTTCTCGAATTTTAAAAAATCGAAGAATGGACGTATCAAAAAAGTAAAAACTAAAATACACAGACATAGGCTTGAAAAATACTCAGAAAAAAAATTGACCCGAAAACTTCGAAGGAATTTTGTAAAATAACATTCAACTTTCCCCGTAGGTTAGCATTGGATCCGAAGCTTTCAGACTCTCAGTGAAGAGCACCCTTAATAACCATTTGTTTCTTTACAATTTCCAATGCGACCATAATTAGATATATATTGTGTGTTCAAGCGTGAATAGTTTCAACACCCGTGTTTATACTTAATGAAACGAAACCCTTTGGATTACTTATTCAGTTGTAATGGAGGTACTTAGATTTTCTTCCGCTCATGTTCACTTGTAAGTATTAATGAATATTTTAAAACATGTTGTTATATACATTTATATTTTCCTTGATTTGCATTTGATGAGGCTCCAATTGTAACTGTTTTTGGGTTTATCGAGTTAATTTAAAGTTATCCTACATACCTATGTGCGCGATGTACTAATTTGTTGTAACCAACTGAAACTGATTAATTACGCAAAAGAAATAAGATTTATATTTGATAAGCAATCACAGAAAAGTTATTTCGAAATACTTGGATGTACATACATTTTGGTTCAAAAAGAAAAAAAAACAATTGTTTAATTCATTAAAAATATGGTAATGCAAATATTTTCTAGTATTGTAATATGCTTCACAAAAAATGTGCCAGTATTATTTATCTTTTTTTATTATAATTTATTCATTCATTTAAAAAAATTTTATATCATTAGAAAATGACCATGTTATCTATTAGTAAGAACATAGTTATGCAATTAATTCATCTGCTTATTCATTTTGTTAAATGTGGTTAACAATAAAAAAATTCCTTGACATTAGTTGTTCTGAAAATAACATTTCCTTCGTGGATGTACTAGTTTAATGTAGGACAGTCAGGAGGAATGAGTCAGTGGCAAAAATGGAACAGCTGTATTTACATGCCGAAATAAAAAGTAATATTATTTCATGTCATCGTTTTAAAAGTGATCATTTTTTAAATAATGTTATTAATATGCAATGCACATATGGGGAGAAGACGAGGGGCGTTCACCACGCAGACTGTGCCATTGACATTTTCAAGGGGTTGCTTTTTTAAGGGGGGGGGGGGCGCTTTATATCATTTTATGGGTGCACCATCACTTTTATGGTGTGGGGGGGACTCTCGTATATATTAAATGGAATAATCATGTAATAGAGTTCAATGTTTTAATAAATAAAATATATAATGCATTTTGCGCACACTCTAAAAATAAAATCAGTAACCTATTTTGATTACGTATCTATATTTGTGATAAACTGGAAAAGGGCAAGAACAGAAGAATAAACCCGAATGGTTCCAGCAGGGGGACTTTGGTGTCACATTTAAATTCATCAATTTCTCTGTTGGTACTTTTCGGTACACTTTGTTCGTCAAAGAAATAGACTTGACGTGAACGAATTTCGGAACGCAAAGTGTAGGTAAGTTCTGTCAAATTATATCCGAAAATAAAAGCTATCAAGTTTGATACAAGATATGTTTTTAAGTTCTGCATTAAAAATACAATATGTTGATAATTTTGTCTTGAAAATATTGAGAGAAAAACTGAAATTTAATATTGTTTAACAAACAATCCCACTTTTGAGAAAGTACTCCCCTTCCCTCCCCCGACGATTTTGTGATCATGAATGAAACTACTATATTATTTCATAAATTTTCAAAAATTTATAACTGTGCATATGTTATGCTGTTAACCATGCTATTTGTCATTAGAAATTCAGAAAAAAAAAATCCACGAATGATTCTATAATTGCTTGTTTCATTGCTCTTAGATATGAAAGAATTGAAACTGATATGTCATGCAATACCATAGTAAAGAATTATTTTTTAGAAAAAATCACGGAAAAAGGATTCTGAAATTCTCAGAAACGTTTTCGAAAATTGTTTGGAGAATTCCGAAATACTCGGAAACGTTTTCGAAACTTTCATGAACCACAGCTGCACAGAATACTCAGAAACATTTCTGGAAATTACGGAAAAAGAATTCCGAAATACTCAGAAACGTTTCTGAAAACTACAGAAAGAGGATTCCAAAATACTCAGAAACATTTCTGGAAATTATAGAAAGAGGATTCCGAAATACTCAGACACGTTTCTGGACATTACAGAAAGAGGATTCCGAAATACTCAGACACGTTTCCGGACATTACAGAAAAAGAATTCCTAAATACTCAGAAACGTTTTTGAAAATTTCATGAACCGCAGCTGCACGATATACTCAGAAACGTTTCCGAATTTTTTTACAGTGTATGCACAGTTATAAATTTTTGAAAATTTATGAAATAATATAGTAGTTTCATTCATGATCACAAAATCGTCGGGGGAGGGAAGGGGAGTACTTTCTCAAAAGTGGGATTGTTTGTTAAACAATATTAAATTTCAGTTTTTCTCTCAATATTTTCAAGACAAAATTATCAACATATTGTATTTTTAATGCAGAACTTAAAAACATATCTTGTATCCAACTTGATAGCTTTTATTTTCGGATAAAATTTGACATAACGTACCCACCCTTCGCGTTTCGGAATTCGTTCACCTCAAGTCAACTTCTCTGACGAACAAAGTGTACCGAAAAGTACCAACAGAGAAATTGATGAATTTAAATATGACACCAAGTCCCCCTGCTGGAACCTTTCGGGTTTATTCTTCTGTTCTTGCCCTTTTCCAGTTCATCACAAATATAAATACTTAATCAAAATAGGTTACTGATTTTATTTTTACAATGTGCGCAAAATGCATTACATATTTTATTTATTAAAACATTGAATTCTATTGCATGATTACTCCATTTCATATATACGAGATTCTCCCCCCCCCTTAAAAAAAAGCAATCCCTGAAAATGTCAATGGCAGTCTGCGTGGTGAACGACCCTCGTCTTCTCCCCATATGTACATTGTATATTAATAACATAGTATTTAAAAAAGGATTACTTTTGAAACAATGACATGAAATAATATTTCTTTTTATTTCGGCTTGTAAATGCAGCTGTTCCATTTTTGCCTCTGACTCATTCCTCCTGACTGTCCTATATTAAACTAATATATCCACGAAGGAAATGTTATTTACCGAACAAACTAATGTAAAGGAATTTTTTATTGTCAACCACATTTAACAAAATGAATAAGCACATGAATTAATTGCATAACTATGTTGCTTACTAATAGATAACTGGGCCATTTTCTAATGGTATAAATATTTTTAAATAAATGAATAAATTATAATAAAAAAAAATAATACTGGCACATTTTTTGTGAAGCATATTACAATACTAGAAAACATTTGCATTACCATATTTTTAATGAATTAAACAATTGATTTTTTTTTTTTTTTTTTTTTGAAATAATGTATGTATATCCAAGTATTTCGAAATAACTTTTCTGTGATTGCTTTTCAAATATAAATCTTATTTCTTTTGCGTAATTAATCAGTTTCAATTGGTTACAACAAATAGTACACTGCGCACATAGGTATGTAGGATAACTTTAAATTAATTCGATAAACCCAAAAACAGTTACAATTGGAGCCTCATCAAATGCAAATCAACAAAAATATAAATGTATATAACAACATGTTTTAAAATATTCATTAATACTTACAAGTGAACATGAGCGGAAGAAAATCTAAGTACCTCCATTACAACTGGATAAGTAATCCGAAGGGTTTCGTTTCATTAAGTATAAACACGGGTGTTGAAACTATTCACGCTTAAACACACAATATATATGTAATCATGGTCGCACCGGAAATTGTAAAGAAGCAAATCGTTATTAACTAACTTAATAGCTGCGTACATCGTCTAAAAAATCAAGGGCAGCCCAAAATGCAAAGGCGTAAAATTAGTTTCGACACAATTTAATACTCTCTAGACATGAAATAACAAGCAATCCAATGCTAAACAGTTGCTGACTGCAGCAAACATAGATAAGGAAAAAATAAGCTCTCGTTATTTGCGACTCACTGGCGCCAGTGTTGGAAGGATAAAATACGTTTCGAAGCATTGCGCCTCACTTCCGCTTCTAGATTTCTTGAAATAACAAAAAGCTTTCTGAATAATGAGGAGTTCGCTATTGGATGAAGGATTCTTACTATTTTGGAGACGTTTCCGATATATCTAGAAACCTTTCCGAAATTTGTTACAGTGTAGTTAGGGTCAAAGTTCCCTCGCTAGTTTTCTTTTGTTTACCTTAGTTTTTTAGCATCTTAGATGAAAGGTTACATAAAACTACTGTCTATAAATATATAGCTGGAACAGTGACTAAAATAAGTGTACTTTTAAATTTCATTTTCCTCAAAACTGGAGGTTGAGTCATTTTCTTTAAAGCTGGACACTTTTGATAGTTGATGTCTTCAATTTTCGTAAAAATTTCAGGATGTGTTAGTGGTACTATAAGAAAAAGTGAAGTTTCTTTTTCTAAAGAACTGATTCGTTTGTCCTTAAGTAGGGGTCAAAGTTTAAAGTCGTGAAAAAAAAAAAAAAAAAAAAAAAAAAACGAGCTAAATATATGATTGCTTTACTTCAAATTCAATAAGTGAACCAAACCAATTCTTTTAAATGTGGATACTACTTGATACTAGGAGGTGACTGTTAGCATAACTATTCTGGTGGCTTACTCATGGTTTTGAGGGCAAAGGTCAATTGAAACTGCTGCTGTTTTTTACTTTTTTTTGCCTTGTTTAGGCCCGGATATCTGCTAAAGTCGCGAGTACTCCTCTTAAATAAGTATATGATTAACTACTCACCACAGTAAAATACTAAGAAAAATATAAAATATCTTTCTTTTCTCTTTGCTTTAGTAGATAAACGGTCTCAAAGTCTGATTTTTTAAAAATGCTCAAGTTTAGAGGTCAATAACTTTGATCGCGACGGGTCAACAACTTTGGGACGCAGCTGTAGTTATAGTCAGAGTGGTGTAATTTAAGATCCAGGTTAGAAACCCATGGCAACTAATCAACTTTTTAAATTACGTGGTCTCAAAGTCATTTGAACCAAAAAGAATCAGTTTTGGGTCGATTACTCTAAAACGCCTGAGTAAATAACTTTGAACAAACGCTGTAATTATGCTCTACGTGGTGTAGTTTTACACTAATGTCAGAAAATCATGAGATCTAATCATTTTACTTAATTAAACGGTCTCAAAAATGACGATTTTAGTATAACAGAGAGTTTTTTCACGAGTTCATATGCGTGCTACTCAAAATCTTATAAGCTCAAACTCCCATAAATGCTAGAACTAACCAACAACCTAATGTACTTAAAGCTCCCAAAATTTCATGCTTCCAGTGTTATAAAATTTTCTGTAACCTTGTCCACAACATGGCAATACTTCTCACAAATCTGATCCGCCATTTTGGAGCACTATATTTTGAAGATCCTAGATCCTCAGGATTCGGCTCTCGGAAGCTGAAAATTAGCATCAGGTTAGTTTCAAAGACATCTCTACGTTTCTATAAAATTCTATCCCATTCGGGGACGATCGAGCGTGGACAGTTTGAAAAATCATGTTAGTTGACGTGGAATCATTCTGCTGTAATCATTATGCACATTTTAAATGCATCTTTTGTTATTGTATAACAAACCTGTTTTTTTTTTTTTTTTTTTTTTTTTTTTTTTTTTTTTTTTTTTTTTTGACGAAAAATTTATATTTCTACTTTTGAGCCTTATTTAATATTTTTTTTTTATTTATAAAAGTTTATTTCTAAGTAGTGTAAATGCAAATTCTACTGTAATTATGAACTCAATCTCTTACCCAATTGCAATCCTCTTCCTAAAATATATTATTGATTTATTATCATTATAAGTCAAAGATAACAAAAGATGCACGTGAATTGTCAATGTTAAATCAGAGTGATTCCATGTCAACTGAACAAAATTTTAAAAATCGTCCCTGTTTCATCATCCCCGAATGGGATGAAATTTTATAGAGGTGTAGAGATGTATTTGAAACTAACCTACGCAAATTTTCAGCTTTTTCAAAGTGAAGTGGTTACTTGGTGGGCAAAAAGCTTCCCGCCAAACAAGATAAACAATTTAAAGGATCTATCCATATTTCTGAGGAGTTGAAGGTGAGAGGAGGTTCTAATGGAAGTAGGTGTGATGAAAGAGAAGAGCGAGGATGATAGTTTGGCAGAGATACTTGGCGGGCAAACTAGATATAACTTTTTAAGGCTGAGCGTTTTTGGGTTTAGGATGAAAGCCTTCTTTTTTGGGCGGAAAAGTTAAAGGTTTTCTTAGCGGGGAAATTTTTACAACAGGGTTGTTTTTGATGAGATATCTCATCTTTTTGCATTGATGAGATATCACATCTATTACTTTGTCTGTATTTTTGGAATTGAGAACTTCAAGTTAGAAAATTTTCAATTGAAACAACGTTGTTTTGTGTTTTTAAGCAACGATAATGGCGAGCCTAATTTTACGTAAAGTTATTTTCTGACCATTAAGATTCTATGTTAGTTTTGCGAGAATTGGGCTGTTTAAATTTTATTCCAATCCTTGTGTCCTGTCTGTTGCAAAGAAAACTTCTTGGATAATAAAATACTATATTTTAAATTATATTGTTTTCGAGTATTTTACAACTTCGCAATAAATTCTGTTAATTTCTTTATTTGACGGATTACTCAACATTTTCATGAAGGTTTCTTTAAATGTTTTACAGCTTGCGGGCTATTATAATCTAGCTTTTCACTTTTTATTAAATGACTTTTTTTCTTAAATCGTGGATTATTTTAGGGTTTTGGGGTTTTATGGGATAATTTTAATTGTTTGGTGATTTATCTTTCTCTTGATAGAAGTCTTTGTCTTGTTTAATACCTAGATTTGTTTAAAAGTTCATTAAAAAGACAAAATAACGCATGCTATCAAAAGGAAAAAAAAAAAAACTAAGCCATTAAATATTTTACATTTGAATGTGTCAGAAGATCTATACAACTGTACTTGACGCGCATGATGCGCGCGGACTAAACTCAGTAAAAGACTTGCTTAAATTATTTGCAAAAATTTTGTCTGAACACATTATACTGCAAAGCACTGATATCCACACGCATATTTTATATATTTTCAATTCATAATGTGTTTGTGAGAAATGCATTAATTTAGAAAATAAGCAAATTAATAAAAAAGTGCTATTTTTCGCTTTCCATTAAAAAGTTATATGTGTCGTATTTATATACGTACAGTTTCATATAATATGTCACGCAAAATATTCTAATGGTTTAACCCCAGTTTTGCGCCGACATTTAAAACTTCTTCCCCCTTTAAATATATCAAAATTGAAAAACAGGGAGAAGGAAATTTCGTATCGGCAAATTGGGGGGGGGGGGAGGACAGCATTCTAATCTCATTCATTAATTTGTTTCTCTGCTTAAATATAAGCAAACAACATGGAATCTTAAAACAGAAAGTCCAATGAGTCAAGTACATGCACAGTCGCTGTGGCAAATTTGTGATATCCGCGATTTAACGTCTAGTTGCAACTGCTGGATCTGTTTTAGTCTTGATTGAATTTCATTTCCTAAGACAACTTTTGAATAACTTTGGTTAGATCTGTTCTAACCTTGCAATTGCAGTCAGAGATTAACAAACCCTACGAGCTGAGAGTAAGTTCATAAGAATTTAGGGGATATTAATGATCTTCAAACTTTAATTACTCCGGCCCATGATGTTCCTGGGTTTTGAATTTTTGTATGTGTACTCAATGGCCCTCTCCCCCCCCCCCCCCAAGAATATGCATACAAAAACTAACTACCATAGCCTCCCGGGGGCCAGTAGCGGATATTTTAGTGGGGCACAGGGGGCACGTGCCCCCCAAAAGGATTAATTAATTTCACTATTTTATTTATTAATTTTTAACTGACCTTTCCTTTGCACTTTTTTTACGTAGCTAATTAAAAAGAACACAAAACGCACACACAGCATATTTTGAATAAAAGCATTTTTGTTTGCTAAAGAAGTATTACTGGAGTCAGAGGCCAAGAGTTGCAGAATACATTTAACTCATTGGCTTCAAATTCAAGAGATCGCGATTCGTCCATTAATTCTTCTTTGATGGAATCAATAATTAACATTTTTTTTTAATGTGTAGGAGCACCTAAAAGAGTCATTTTGATCTAGGAACCTATTTGCGAAATAATAAGTTTCTTTTTCAGCTAATAAAAGATGCAAAATGAAAGAAATCATGTGGTAGTTTCTTAGAAAACTATGATTTTTGATAGAAACGGCATGTAGCATTAATATGTTATCTTAACTGTATCATGGCTTTAAGAACAAATCAGCAATTGTTTTGAAATTCACACAGAAATAGTTTCTGAATTCTTTAGTGAAACTTATATATCTTTATGAAGTTATGATTGAATTAATTTTAAAAAACTCAAGAGAGGTATGGGTTTATTTAATAACCTTGCCCTCGTGTTATAATCATTATGACAATGTTCCTAGGCATTGTCTAGCATCTTGGTGACATCATATTGGGTTTAGTATTTAAATGGCTTGAAACGTTAAAGATGTATTCCGTCCACATTCAAAGTATATTAGTGCATAATATTCATGTACTTAGAAGTAGATTCATTGACCTTAAGGAATCCTAAAAATAATAATAATAGTAATAAATAAATAAAAAAACACGCACATTTAAAAATAAAGTCGTCAAAACTTTATTATGAAACATCGAAGGCGGGGGGGGGGGGGTATTCAATTTCTCGTGCCCCCTCCAAAAGATTTTTCTGGATCCGCCCCTGCAGGGGGCTGTGATAGAACCCCGGGAAAGTACAATTTGAGGGATAAAAACGGGGGGGAGGGGGTCAAATGGCACAAAAGGCACATCAGTAGGACACAAGGAATGTGTGCGAAATTTCAGCTTGATTTCTCTTTTCGTCTTGGCTGTAGTCCTGTCAAAGAAAGCGAAAACTTTTTTGAACAGCGATTTTCTAACTTAAATTCCTCCTCCCCCTGATAGTCCAGGGGATTGTATCTTCGTTTACGTCGTCATAGTATTGAGTATACCAAAAATCATCTCCGGGGGTCTTCATGGGGCTGAGATACAGAGGGGTGAAAAACCCAGAAAACCCCAACTTCTTCTGTCGTGTAAACTTTTCTCCGCACGCACCCCACCTCTTAGCCGTAGGCCTTAGGTTCCACCGCCCGGGGGGTCCGCGTAGCGTTATTTTCTTCCGTCTTTCTTGGCGGTGGATTTGTTTTTGTTGACTGCTGACGTTTGATTTCCTTGGATCCCCGTGATTTTAAAATAAACTGTTTACCTTTTACAAATATATATCAGCCAATTTTCAATGCCTGGCTTAACTTTCAAAAAACAAATTGCCTCATAACATAAGCATTGTTTCTCAGGGTTGCAAAAATGTTACGTTAGTCACACTGCTCTTTTTGGTAAAAAAAATACCTATCAGCAATTATTTTGCTTCAAATTCTTGGTAGAAATGAAAAATAGTCACCTTGTTATATTTCAAATCTGCATATTAAAGAAAAAAAAAATACTCCTGCTATAAGTAAAAAGAGTTAGAAAATCAGCTGCGAATGTTACGTAAGTCACTATGGAATGACCCTACTGCTTTTAATAATTTTAGGCACGTTCATGTGTCGTAACTGTGTAGCAGTGTGATGGAATTAGCAGCAATCAAAGTTGTTTTTTCCAGATTTCAATATACACATCTTTTCGTTTCTACGCTTCACTAATAAGTTCCTTAAAAGATGAAAGGCCTCTATTGAAGCATAAAAAAATTCGTTATTCTCAAAATTTGAATTTGACTTTTAAATTTGAATTGTAAATGATTGCAGTATATTATATGCTTGCACTTTTTTATTAATTGTAACATCTGCTTTTCAATTTTTTACAACTACGCGGTATTGGCCGAGTTCTTGATCAAAATATGGCCGAGTACCGAGTAGTTACCGAGTACTCGGTGCGTCTCTAGCATGCATGCTGCAACAGGGAAACAGACAAAAAAAATTTTAAAGTTAATGACAATGTCTGAAAAATATCTACCTTGCAAAACTCTAACTTGCAATAATCTATTCTATTGTGCTAGTGATTAAACTTTCCATGGCTGTAATTCCGTGATCAAAATACAAATATGCTACAATCCCACAAAGCTTTTTTTTTAAAATGGCTTCTTTTGGTATTTCTGCTTTATTTTCGTTCACGTGGAATAGGAATGAGACTCTTTTCCGTTACGATTAAAATCTGTAATTAACGTATGAATGTTTGGTGTTTTTTCAAGTTTTCTTGACGATGTAAAATATGAGCACCTAACATACTTGATTAAAAATTTATTTTAAAATAAGGGAGAAGAAGAAGGAGAAAGCTATAAAGACATATTTTTTAAAGTTTAAAACATTTTCAATCAGGAGTGCCAGTGCCAAATCTTTCTGCGATGCTCGAGTACACTGTTAAAACTACAGGTTGCATTCGGCACCTTTTAGGGGTTGAACGCTTGACCACCAGCGGCACCCAATACGGAGCCGAAATGGTACCTCTAACTAGGGTGAAAAACAGGCACCTTTTAAAAAAATAGGCAGCTGGGGTGAGAAATAATCAATCTCAAAGAAAGAAAACGGCAAATCAAAAGTCCCGAAAAAATTAAACGCAACCCTCCATAAATACAACTAAAATCCCCCCCCCCAAAAAAAAGAAGATAAATCGCCATGTAATAATCAAAAGGGGAATTTTTTACCTCAAAACAAAAATAAAATTTTATTTAGTCACATCCGAGAAAAAAAACCTGGCAACCTTCTGAACGCTAATTTAAAATGAGATCGTACAAACAATAGTGTTCCGATGTAAAAATAGAGTTCCATTAGGCTTAGCAGTGCTTTTTATTTTTTTCCCGGTGATTTAACGGCCTTTTTTTTTTTTTAATTCGAAAGAAATGAATGAACTGTATGGGAGTTTTTACGCGTGTTTTCGATGGCGCCAAAATCGAACTGATCGGATAGTTATTTCGGGTAGAAAGAGCCATTTCATGTCATTTTCGGGCCCTAAAATTAAAATTCGAATAGTTCGGTTCTTTTTTGGCATTTGAACCCCCCCCCTCCCCTACGTTCCTTCTCGGGTGCCCAAGCACCTCCCTGCTAAATTTGGTCCAGATCCGACGAAAACTGTGGATTAGTATAGGGTACATATATACACACACACACATATATATATATATATATATACACACACACACATATATTTGTTTTATTTATATACGAGCTGCGTTGCCCTACTTTGCACGGTCTACCTCGAAAATAAAAGTTGGGTCAAGTGACGCATGCTCAACAATCAAACTTCAATTACAGAAAAAAAATACTACAAAATTTCCCGTCAAAATAATCATTCTCAAAGAAAGAAAACGGCAAATCAAAAGTTCCCGAAAAAATTAAACGCAACCCTCCATAAATACAACTAAAATCCTGAAAAAAAAACAAAGAAAAATCGCCAAATAATAAAAGGGGAAAATTTTACCTCAAAATGAAAACAAAATTTTATTTAGTCACAACCGAGAAAAAAAACTGGCAACCTTCTAAACGCTACTTTAAAATGAGATCGCGTAAACGATAATTTTCTGATTTAAAATTTCTGTTCCATTAGGCTTAGCAGTGATTTTTAATTTTTTCCTGGTGATTTTAAAGCTTTTTTACTTACAAAAAAGGAAGTATTGTATTCACGAAAAAAAATTATCTCAAAATTCGGACTTAATTTCCTTTTTGCTCACCCACGAATGAATATTGAGTTTTTTTTTCCAACCCAACCACACGCGAATAAGTGCCTATAAACACCCGAAATATCCATTTTGACATTCCCCGAGTTAATTGCAACGACTTTTCTCGTGACGTCCGTATGTTCGTAAGTGTGTATGTATGTCACATACACAATTTGGAACGTAGACTCCTAGTGGGGTCTAGTTGTGCACCTCCCATTTTTGTTTCATTCGGATGTTCCAAAAGGGGTCTTTTACACCTTTTTTTTTGGGGGGGGGAGGGAGTCAATGTTAATTCAATGCAAACTCAAGTAGTAGTAGTAGTAAACTCAAGCTTTTGGTCGCCAACTTTGCGACAAATTTGGCGTTTTTTGAGCAATCACGATTGCTAATTGTTTTCATTTGACCGTCCTTGATGTCTGGTTCCTTTTGCAACCCCCTAAGTTCCTACTCGGGTGCCCAAGTACCTCCCGGCCAAATTTGGTCCAGATCCGACGAAAAGTGTGGATTTGTATAGGGAACATACATATACACACATATTCTTTATATATATATATATATATATATATATATATATATATATATATATATATATATATATGTGTGTGTGTGTGTGTGTGTGTGTGTGTGTAACGGAAACAAACTGTTGATTATATATAATTAGCGACGATTATTCATAATTTTCAATAGACTTGGTAAATATGATTATCAAATTTACTAGTTTATTCACATAATTTCCTATTCTTCGTGGATATTGCAATACATTAGGATCATTTGTGGAGTAATGAGATCTTAATTACAAAAATTGAACATTTTCAAGCAACACAAGAAAACTCAATCGTCTAAAAAAAGAAAAATGTCTCGGTTGCAATTAAAATTTCTAATAATATTTCAATTAAAAAACTGAAATGTGCCTTTTTTCGTACATAACTTTCATTTCTTACCTTGGAAAATGTATATTAGATAATAGTATTAATTCTATATAAAAAAAAATTTATATTATTAACTATTTAATTTTTACCTAAACAAAACGGAACTTCAAATTTAATTACATATTTAGAATTCTAGATAATGTCAAAGTCTTGAAAATTAAAGATCTGAAAGTAAATGCACAACACACAAAGCCTCCATATCAAAAAGCAAACTAAGTCAATATTCTAAAGAAAAACATTTTCTTGTAGGATAACCTATTCGGACTCATTCTGCTATAACCTTCAGAGAATTATTACCAACTTTTTCACTAAACTTCATTTTCAAAGGCATCGTTGTGTGTGATATATCTCATCCTTCCAGAAAGATATGATTATTTTTAATTAATATTGCTAGTTCTGGAACATTGTCAAGCAAAATATTTGTTCTATACAAATTGAGCTGATTTTTAGTAAAGCTATGGACTTTTATTATATTCACCACTACTAGTCAAGGAATATAGTTGATAAATATTAAATACTAGTAGTACCCACACGGCTTTGCTCGTAGTAGAAAATTAAAAGGTCTTATGGTTCGCCTGTATAATTACAAAAAATGTATGGTGAATTTTTCACCAATTGGCTTACACCATGTTATGGTTCCACGTTATGATAACTTGGTAATTTACTCGTCCATCGTATGATAATTTTGCTCGTGAAAATGTTCTTAAAATTGGAATAGAAAAAGAACAAAATCGAATTTTCGAAAAATTGCTTCGAGGTGCACACCCCACGCTACAAACTAACTTTGTGCCAAATTTCCTGAAAATCGGCCGAACGGTCTAGGCGCTATGCACGTCACAGAGATCCAGACAACCAGACATCCTCCAGACATTCAGACAGACTTTCAGCTTTATTATTAGTAAAGACTATTTCCCCTGCTTTGACGCTTAGTGAATGACAGTAATTTTTGATCGTGTTTGTGGGAAGCTTTCTTTTCTATTCTTCTGAAATTACATTACACCACAAACTGTCTGAAGCCTGTAATTTACCCCAAAGAAAACACGTGAAATGGAATGTTTTACCTTTTTCTTTAGTATTGTTAATCACCGCAAGGTAGCGTATTCGAGCTCTGGAGTTGCGAATAGGATTTGACCGTTTTTTAAATAATTTGACTAATTTTAATAATTTTAAAAATTTATTTTAATCGGTGCGCTTTTATTATTTACGGCTTCTGCCGATGATATCACAAATGATGAAATGCCATTCACTGTTGCCATTCGTAGAGCGTAATATTTAATTCGCATTTTTACTCAAGTGTAATGGCAACGATATGGTTGATAACAAGCGTAGAGTGCAATATTTAATTCGCTTCTTGATTACAATAACGTGAAAACGCAGTACACAGATGCGCTTACGTACATCATTTGTGACGTCATAAAGACTACGTCTTATTTTCAAAATCGGACATGTTAAAAAAATTTATTTAAAAAAAAAATTATCGGGAAAATGAAAGTTTTTTCTCGCTTCATGTTATTATTATTATTATTATTATTTTTTTTTTTTTGCTTATTCAATCAATTTCAATGACTAAAAATAGTACTTTGACTGAAGGAAACAACCCCATTTTGAATAATCTCTGCGGAATATGTATAATCGCCAGATTAATCTCGTTCTACTGCACATACACTCAGGAGAGGGAAATTTCATGATTTACTCGCCACTTCCCCTAATGTGGCTAGTGTATTTTAAGTGAATTGGTTTATATTTTTGCAAATTTCACATCGAGATATAAATCGCAATCACTGTACTTGGCGGTATTTTTTTAAAATTAATAATTTAATAAAGAAATACATTAATAAAAATGGCATTTCGAATTTTTTTTCCATTATAAAATGCGGTAATTTTTACAAAATAACTTCCACATTTAAACGGGGTACTTATATTAAAACAGCATTGAAAAATATATCACCTAAATAATTTCAAAAACTTATCGAATAGAACTCTAAAGAAGAAAAAAAAATGTTCTTTTTAGAACGGATTTCGTCGATGTCACAGAGATACAAGACCAACACACAAAACGACAAAGAATATTAGGGGGGATTCAGTAATTTATTGCCTGTCATTGAGGCAGAGCGGAGGAACGGAGAAGCAGCAGACAAGACCCTGAAGACCCTGGGGGGAGAAGAGAAAGTGGTCCCTCGAAGTGGGAGGAAATGGGTGTGGTCTGGTGAAAGGCGTGTTTTTCGCAGTTTTTCACAATTTTTCGAAAACAAGACTTTACTACGTGGAGAATATCAATGGAACAAATTGTCGCAGAAACAAACTTAAAATATTTTTTTAAAGAGAAATGTTCAATCTCTTGCGCTCCTTTTTCAGTTTTTCCATATCATTTTTCAAACGTGTGAAAATAGTCGTTTAAAGTTTTAAAATGTTATTAAAAAAATTTCAAAATAACTACAGAAAAAATAAAAAAGAGCATATCTAGTTCTAAGTCATAGCCATCGTTTAAAACAAACCGCGTGAAAATATTCCAGTAATTTCTCGTGTTATGCTTTGCATAGGTAGCAGATTTTCCCGTAGAGAAAGCATTAGCGTCGAAAACCAAGATGGAGGGTATAGAAGAGCCTTAACTAGATGGATCATCCTGTGGTAGAAAAGTGATTCCTTTTCAACCAACGATCGTCCGCCATTGCTAGGGCAAGAACTTTCCACCGCACATCACATAAACTTACTATCGGTTCGTTTTCCGCAATTTTCTGGGATTTTTCTGTTTTAAAATAGTACTTTCAGTGTAAGATTTTTTTTTAATTTGAAAAAAAAAATCCTCAATCATTTTTCTGTTCGAAATTAACTACTGGAGGTAATTTCAAACCTGAAAATAGATTTCGCATCTTCTTAATTTGTAACTCACTCGTCATTCGGAATTATGCGAAACATTAAAGTATACTTTTGTCTTTAACGAAAAATTAACTTTTGGGTAACGGATAAGTCAGTATTAATCACTACGAGGATTTTTTAGGCTGCATTTCGTATCTTGTATGAATTCTCGCATATTTTCAAATAAAGGGATTTTAAATTAACTAGGATATATCTGTGAAGTTTACTGCATAAAACTTGCAATTCATGGGTAAATTTATATGTACTTTTGGTTAGTAATAAATTATAAATTTAAGAAATCAAAATTGATATTGCATGGCTTTTAAAGTCATGATAACATGTTTAATTACTCGTAATCAGAATATGTACTTTAAATTGCCAGAAGTAAAATTTACAAAATATTTTTATTGAACAAAAATGGCATAAGGCACATAGATTTGTAAATCTCACATCCACTTTCGGATCAGAATCAATAACAAATATTATGAAATAAAATAATATGTAACACTTGCAACTAAATTGTTGATAAAACACGAAAATTTGCTTTTAACTCTCTATTATGTGCAGTTTTTAATGGTGACAACTTTTCAACGCTAATTTTTGATTGATCTAAAAGTTTTATGTCCTTAACAATACAAAAGACTTTAGTTTTCGAGCAGTATCTGCCTGCATGCGTGTGAAAAATATTATCCATTTCTCACTGAAACTTGCTAAATTTAAACTTTTCTTAAAATTACGAGAGACCTACAAACTTCATATTTCGGTTACGGAGATACGAAGGCAAAAAAATTACGAATCTAGACACATGTTGTACTTAGCTCTTTCCATTGCTGCTAAATTATCAATATTTTTCGTTATTACACTATCGTATGGTTTCCTAGTATCTTTGAAACTTAAAGTTGAAGCATTAGTTATCGTTTTATTGTTCTAAAAGCTAGTAAATTGCATAAAACTATACGTAATCAGCTTATATGTTAACTTGTTAATTGTTCATGTCTTTCTTAAAACAAAATTAAAATAAAATGCTGTTTGGTATAAGTTTATTTATGCTATTTTATACTTAACGGATAATTTAATCGTTATTAAAGAGTATGGTTTTTGTTAATTTTTGTCTGATTCTACTACGCTTACAATTGAGATTCTTAGAAATATGGTGACATCTAGTTTAACATATTGGTTTGCAAGTAATTTTATTAGTTGAAGTGTATGCTCCCTATCTTTATCATCATTGCCATGATTGATCTCTTTAAATAATGAAATGCAAGTAAAATTGACTAGCACTAAATTGACAATTTTGGTTCTTATTTTGACCATTTTTGGTAAACCTTTGTTAATATACTTACGGATACACTTTTCTGTTTCTGAGCAAATTTTAACACTATCCTTAGTCGGTTTCGTCAACCCTCCTTTATTTTTCCTATCAAATAGAGCAGTATGCGTTACGGCTGCATTTTTTTTTTTTTTTTGATCGAATTACCTTCAAACACTCATCACATTTTAAACGTTGCGAGACTGTTTTCTAACAAAATCCGGCAATATAGGTGACAACATTTTTGCTATATTTTGTTAATTTCAAGTCATCTTCTAAGTCATTTTCGCCATTGTCAAAGGAAACATCAAAATGCAAATATGTGATGTCTTGTGAAAAGGAGGAGTTTTCCACACTGGTTCCGTCATTGCACTGTAAAAGTTCAGTTTTATCTTGTAGAATGCAGTTTGTATTTGCCGAATTTTCAACATCCAGGTGGAGTAAAAGTTGTCTGTAAGCTGCTCGAAATTGTACAGCTGAAGGATTGTTATTCAATCCACCTTTTTGTCTAATTCTCGAAAAGAAGAGTTCCAAATGGTCTTGGCTGAGTTTATAAGTAGGCAGGTACTTAAGATTTTTCGTAGCAACGTAGTCATCTAAAATTCCGTTTACACTTTCAATGTTACAAAGAAAACCTAAAACACCAGTTTTCATGTTCGTTTTGTATACAGGTGTCTCTGACGAAGTTAATTTCAGTTCTCTGAGATACTCGGATACGTCAACAAAAAATCTGCTCCAAATGGGTTAGTTTCCAGTCCTAAGCACTGCTTTGTATCCTGTTTCAGAGGGATTTGAACTGTTAAGCATATCAAACAATCTATCCATTTTCTGGCAAAACAAAGCGGTCGCAGTTGCTCCGATGAAATGGGGATGCTTCAAATCATTTTCTAAGAACATCAAGGATTCATAAACAGATGAACTTAGTACTTGGGATGCTAAACTTACTTTCATTTTTTGATTTTGAAAATCTACATGCATCCTTTTTATTTTGTTTCCCAAATGGATACCTTCCACATTTTGTACTTCATCTAATTTTTTAATGTAATTCCAATTTATTAGACCAGAATCTTTGTCAGTAAGACCTACCGAAGCAAATAACTTCCGAACCAGTTTTAGCATATGACACGCATCTAGAATTACATATATCTTTCTGTTATTGATGGGATTCGTAAAAAAAGACCTCATGTTGTCAGCATCAATTCTTGCTCCAAGAATTTCAGCCATGCAGATGTTTGTTCTAGTTCCATCAAATGTAACGGATACCACTGTAACTCCTGCACCCTCAACTTCTGAGACACAGTATTTCAGTAAGGATGCTTTTTCATATGCTTCACAGCCATCAATTAGATAGTAGGCTACAGGAATACTCCAACAAGTATTAATACCTACAATTAAAAAAACAAGAGCTTCTTTAGCTTCGTTAGGTACATTATGGCAAATGCCTCTTCCGAGAGTAACATATCCCTCAAATTCCTCACCATTCCAGTCAATGTGTTTTCGAATAGCAATTTCATCAAACATTAATGCAACAAATATTGGACGATTGCTATTTTTCACTCTTTGCTTAATGTAATCAATTGATTCTTTTGTGATTCCTGGCTTACCATTTACTGACCTGGACCATCTTCTGATGGTTATTTGACTAGGTAAGGCCTTGTTGAAGCTTTTCCTAACATAGGCGTAAGCCTTAGCTGAGTAAAAATTCAAAGTCATTGCAAATGATTTCAGTGACTTACTATACTGGCCTCGGCTTCCAATTTTGTGATTGAAAATTTCTTCTTCTACGTGAGAAAAGTTTTCTTCCAGAATGTTTGCCGCCTCTTGTTTTATTAATTTTTTATCCCTCAGCGAAGAGATTAATCTTTTCATAGAATTAATTTTTTTCTCTTTTCTTTTCCACTTTAGTTTAGCAACTTTCAGTTTACTCTGCAAAAGTATAACATTGCATAAATATATCTTCTTTTTCACGGTACTTAATTACTAACCTGAACCTAATATTACTATCAAAGATAGTATGTGTCTGTAAGATTTCAATTTATAAATGTTCGCGAAAGTATTTATATTCTTCAGTATACTACCTACATGTAAGTTTCTTTCACTCAAAGTAATTCAAAAGCCCGTGCTTCATAATTTTACTGTAAAAATGCTTGTTTTTAATGGGTTACTGCAACTCATTAAAAACAAGTATTTTGCCTGTAAATTTACGATGTATGAGGCATTTGAATTACTCTGGCTCAAAATATATGACAACTTGAAATTCAAGAAAAATTTCCCCGCTGCATTTTGTCAAGAGTTTACTTGCATGTTACACAAAACCTAATTAACTTAAACTCACAACAATACCAGAACTTATAAATAAATAACCAAGTGTACTCGCTAAGGATAAATTACTGAAATTTTGTTATCTTTTAGCCCTGACAACCCTTATTAGGAACCGGAAAAGGGTAGACAACCTTTCTTTGGCTTTTTATTTACAGCTTTTACTCTTCATTGATAATAGAAATTTTTGGAAACCAAATTACTCATTTTTGGTCAACTTCGGCCCCTGATAATCTTGGTTTGATTAGGGACTTGAAAAAGGCATACTCTTACTTTAGCAATTTATTTGCAACTTTTACTCTTCACTAGAAAATCGCCCGTCATTGTATGACGGGTGAAAATTGTTTCTACATTTAAACGAAGCAATTGCATATTTGGTGATATTTCGATAGTTGAAATTTTAACCCTAACACCAGCGGATTAACCCTAAACTCCAGTAGATATCGTTAATTGTTTTGGTTTCTTCGTTTTCATAAAATTGAAGTCTTGCCCTTAAAACAGTTAATTTACCGTAACGAGTTCAGCCTTGTTACATGAAAGCATTTCCCTGCATGTTAAACATTACCAAAATATATTATCAAATTATCATGCCGTGGCGCGAGCTTCATTGTTGAAACACGCAGGTTACTCGATTCATCGGCTGTTATTTATATGAGAATTTATGGTAACATTTTGGAAAGTCGATGAGGGTAGGTAGAGCCGGCTCTAGTAGTTCTGTCGCCCTAGGCGATACTGACAAGTGCCCCCCCCCGCCCCCCATTGAATAATAGTAATAATCATATAAAATAATATATTAATAAAATAAAAATAAGAGTAAAGTGCTTAATTAAAGTGAGTTTCTAGTTAAATTCCAAATTAAGTTTTGCATATCCAAGCACTGGTACGCACTAAAATTTATATTTTGTAACGTTAAAGCAGTGCATCTTATGAAATTGGAACAGATAATGATATTTTCAGAAGACTTTTAAGTCATTCAATTTGCCACTTCTAAAATTTTACTGAATTTCTTGTTAAATTCGGAGCTATATTTTGCATCTCCAAACACTGGTACACACTCTAATTTATTTATTTATTTATTTATTTTTTCTTTAGCATTGAAGCAGTGAATCTTTTGACGCTGAAACATATACTCATGCTTAAAAAAAAAAAAAAAATCAATTTCGAAATTTGCCGCTGCTAAAATCTGCTGCCCTAGGCGGTAATCGCCTATCCCAGGAACCTACCCCAGGAGCGACGATATATACATTATATGCATAATAATAAAGATCACTTACCTTTATAAGATGTTTTGGGAAGTTAAATACAGTTGGAACTGCCGTAGGTTTCAACTTTCTAATATTTACGTAGCCTTTTAAGAAGTCATCTTCCGTAAAATGCTCAGAACACAAACAATGATACACTGTAGGAGTAAAATTTTCTCTTTTGACAGCTGTCACCCACTTGTGCAAAAGCTCTTTGTTACGCAAAGGAAACCTGTAAGCAGTGTGGTATTTTTTTATATAAGTTTGAGCAAATTAAAAAGAATACATTCTAATATCAAAGCAGACTATATATTAAAAAAAAAACTGTGGGCTTCAAAAGATAAAATCATGCAGTAAGTATACAAAATTCCAGGAAAAAATGAATCGCTTTTTATAGATATTGCAGAAAGTTGCATTGTTTAACTTGTGTTAACTGCAAAACAAAACTTCTTGTAATTTGACTGTTTATAAATTTTAAAAAAATGCGTTTTTTATATTGTTTTAAAAATAATAACTACTATATTAATACGCATTGGAATTGGTCCGAAAGTGTGCTAGATATGAGATAGTATAATACATTTTAACATGCCTTAAAATAAGTATTATTTTCTATCGAATGAAATTAGTTCTACATTTGCTTTTAAGAAACATATTTAAAATTTTGCCCTGAAAAATGACATTATTAAAGCAGCTTCACTTTATATTTTGGATCAGATGTTGGGAACTTTTTTTTTAAATTTGGTTTGCGATATCAAAGTCATGTACATCGCAAATTTAAATGAAAAAACACATTAAAATGCTGAAAACGTGCTTAAAGCGTACAACTGTACGTTTATCTATCCAGACTTGGGGAATTTTTCTGTATTTAAAATATTTTTACTCCTGTTGATTATTTAATATTATAGTAGTTCAAACTAAATTCTACGCTTCTAAATATAAACCCACTCTTACCTGTGGAAAGATACATTGCTTCCTTTTTTTGCTCTATTCGTGCACTTAAATGCTGAACACGAAGTCGGCATGACTGAGTTTCATCCACCTGAAAAATGCTGAGAAACGAAGCAAATGCTGTTCAACCACCAATATATTTGCCCTCACAATGGAGGCCGAGTCTACTCCGAGGGAGAATCATTTTCCCCTCCGAACTTCGGTAGGCTGATCCATGTGAGCGAGAGCGAACCGGTTCCCATGTCTATGATTCCATCCCCAATTCGCCATCTAACCCGTTCAAAAAGAAGAAGGCATGTCTGCGCTGTGCAGGAGAGGGGGAACATTCCAAATCAATGAACCGTGTCTGAATCGTAGGGATTTTTCTTAACGGCAGAGAAAATTTTAGGGAAAAGTATGAAGTGGAAATGGAAGGAACGCATATTGGCTCTTCTCAAGTGGCGATTCAAATAGGACACATCTTCTATCTGTTTTATATGACGTACTTGATTTCCTGGGTGCACGATAGAAAAAATGTGGTGCTCTGCGCCAGTAGCGTAACCATGGGGTCTAGCGCCCCTGGCGAACGAAAGAAATTGTGTCCCACCCCCTGCCCCAGGGTCGTCCACGTGGAAAGTCACCGGAGATCATTGTGACCTCCAAAAAAAATTTTTTTTGGAACATTTCGATTATATAATAGATTCGACAAATAGGAGGCAGCATCGTAATTTTTTTTTTCGAATTTTCTTTTTCAGAATTGTTTTCAATGATGCCCATTGTTCTTTCTCAGTAGATGTTATGTGTGTGTGTATATCAAGGGCGCCCATATAGGGGGCAAGAGGGGTTTAAGCCCCCCCCCCTTAGAAATGAGAACTTCCTTGCTTTTAGTACTTTTTCCTTTGCAAAAATGCAAAAACATTTCTTTTCCAGCTATTAATGAATAAGTTATTAAAAATGTCAAATTTTAATTTCTCTAATCTGTACTGCAATCGGTTTCTATGGGAAAAATATCCTGCTAAACCATGGTGAAAATATCTGAGCCCCCCCCTTAAAATTGTGCATATAGCCGCCCATGGTGTATATATATACCCCCCTCTAGCTCCTTTTCTTGCTAGTTTTTTTAAAAGCATTTTTCAAATTTAATGATGAAAAAAAAAAACTCTTAACTTTTTTTAATTAGTCAAAACTCCGCCTCCCTTCGGCCCCCACCCTCCCTTACGCTACTGCTCTGCGCTCATATTTCTGCTCTGAAATTTCAGCCATGTGGCTGCAGCCACTCTACGAAGTGGCTATAATTTACATTTTTTTTTGTAGTTTCATAAATTTATTATTAATTCATCTGAATTTTTAATTCATGAAAATAGCAATACAGTAATCTTTAATCAAAAATCAAATGTTAGTTTTTTAGTTATACTGCGTAAATATTTTATTTTTATTCTTTTAAAAAATGTCAAAACAGTAGTTTTATAAAGTTGTATAAATAGCTTTGTCCTTGAAAAGTAAAGTTTTTTAAATTAGAATAGTGTTGCAAATTCTTTTTGCTATATTATATTTATTTATTTATTTTGATAATTCAGAAACCTGTGATAAACCATACAACTATTAGGTTCGAACTTTTAAATTATTTTTAATTTGTTATGTAGATTCCAAGAAGAATCATTTTGAAAAGCATACCAATAAAACTAACTTATTTAAAAATTCATTGTCTATTTTAAACACAAAATAAAGGTTTATTTAAAAAAAAAAAACCTTGCTAGCGATTGATTTATAAAAATACTATAATTACTGTAATTTCACAAATTAATCTGAATTAATAAAAATGTATGTTTCAATTTTTTAAATTTATTGCTTCATATATATTTCACTATTCATAGGATAACAATCACATTCTTCATTATTATTTTGGGGAAAGGGCCCTATGTAAACCTTTTTTTTTAATGTCTTTTTTTTTCTCATTTTTTCATAGTAAAAGTTTGAGATTTAAAAAGAAAAAGATACATTATGGATTTTTAAAAAAAAAGTCTTCAATTGTTCACATAAGCTCCTATAAGATGAAACAATTTAACATGCCTGGAGCACATATGAACAAGATTTAAAAAATAAATAAAATAAATTTGAATTTCAGACATCCTGAACTCAAATTATGATTTTCGCAATCACAAGTTGCTATAAGACCCTACTCGTTGGGTCTTGTTTGTGTAGACGAGTGTGTGTGTAGATGTGTGAGTGCGTATGTGTGTAGGGCATTGACGCCACAGCGCAAGAGTAGTCTCGCTCGAGGAGGTCGTAACTTTAAACCCCCCCTCCCCCCTTCTTCTAAAAGGCAAACTATGCTTAATTTAAGCTTTGAATGAATGCAAACGATTTGTAACTATGGCGAACTAAAATTTTTCTTTTTTATAAATATTACAACAACAGAATAGACTTATTCTCATCGTCATGGCAACCTGAAAAATCAGAACAATGTTAACCTCAGTCAAGTGAGTTTAATAAGTATATGTGGTGATCGCTCAAAAAAGAAATCTAACTATCAACATATAACAAAGAATAATTCTTTAATATTAAAGATATACGTACGTAAAAAATGCATTGTAGGGTTTGTAGCCTTATACGACTACATAGCACAGGTAATATTTTATTATGTAAAGATTTTACTTATTTTATAATAATTTATAACTTCAGAGAGGGTGTGATGATGTATTAAAAATATTTTTAGCTTAAGTGTTGGATTATATTAACCTATCTTTTTCTTTTTATGTCCTGTTACCGTTCTATAACACAAATAAGTCTTGACCACTGTAAAAAAAGAGAAAATCAAATAACAAAATAAATAAATTTTAAAAAGTGGTGAATTTATGAATTGTCTAGAGGAGAAAAACAATGAAAAATGTTTATGCATTTTTCTAAACCTTATAATATCTTACACTTATATTCATATTATGGAGAGGATACAGGAGCAGTTCAACTGTGCTTCATCATATACTTTGGTACAAAATTGCAAAAAAAAAAAAAAAAAAATCAATCAGACGCATCTTTCAAACTTTTCCAGGAGGGGGTTGCAAGCACTGCTAATTACATCGAAAAACAACACAACCCGCACTCGTTTGTGTAAAAACATTTTTTCAAAACGGGGGGAGGGCGGGATTGGGGGGATGGCAATTGACCCCTCTAAATAAAGGTTCTGCTTTTAATGCGATAAAAAATTTAAACGTTCTCAAAACCTTACTTGAATAATAACACAATAGCTTGCAATAGTTAAACGAAGCTTATTTTGAACGCGTTTTTACATGAAGAATACTGGCGAAATTACATAAAACAGCTGCTAAAAAAATTGTCACCACAGAAATACAAAATGACCTACTGCTCTAAAAGTTTGCAAGGAAGGTAGGACTAGTACTGCCATCCCTGTAGAACTTTTTAAAGATTTTTTGTGTCATGTTATTACAGAAAAACATACAATGTTCACATGCACCTCCTGTACCCTACAAACATGCTACGGCTTTTTTTTTTTTTTACTGAATCATAAATACAAACTTTCATTTATCAAGCTTTTAGTCAGGCCGTCATTATAATTAATAATGGGAGGAGGTAAAGAGTATGCGCTGAATGTTAAAAAAAAAAAAAAAAACATCCTACTTCACATAAAAGAAACATTTGATTTCCAAAATTTGAGTTTAGTGGGACAATTGACCCGGCATGACCCTTTATATGATCGGCATGCTTTCAGTTTCAATGCCATAATACGTACGCTCACACATCTGCATACATATGATATAGCAATACTTTCAGCAACTTATATAAAATGTTGTTATTGATTTAATCATGATTGCAGTGGTTCATTTCATGCATCTTGCTCCACACGTTAAGCAAATTTCATGCAGCAAATTCACACCTTTATTACTTTTTGTGTTATCTCCCCTCCTATTATTTAACAGTCACAAACACTGTTTTAAAAGGAATTTAAATATTTTTGTGCCCCAAAAGTAAAGAACCACAAAAGTAAAATTAAAACGATGTAATTTGCAGGAATCTACAGACGGGTATTTTGCAGTGACAAGAAATCCCTTTTTGAGTGAGCTTTAGGATGCAAAGACATCCAACGCAAACTTCTGTTGGAGGCTTTTTCATCCATAAGCTCACTTCCTTGTAATCCCGAAACACGTATCTGTAACTTCCGGCAAATTTGTGTCTGTTTACGCTGTTAAATTTCTTTTACTGTTTTAATATGTTTAGCAAATTTCATCCCAAGATTTTTTTTTTTTTTTTTTTTTTTGATCCCCCCTCGCCGTGGAGAGAAACTGCAAATCCGTTGTAAACCTTGTTTACTGATAAATTGATTATTATTTCATTGCTTCTGATTTTTTTGTATAAGAGTAGACTTTCAAATCCGTGGTTATAGGCGTTCTAAACAATACAAGGTATTTTCTTAAATGAAATATACTTTTACAAAAACCTCACAAAACAAATGAACTTAAACTGAACATTAAATTAGCTATGCAAATAGCAACTTATTAATACTCTCGAACAAAAATAGAGTTGATGATTGATAACCAAGAAGTCATGTATTTGTTATTATTAAGGAAACCTATTATTAGTTCACATTTCTAATTTCTGGCTATAAGAAGAAAGACCTAATCAAATTTAATTTTTAGAATAGCATAAAATGTAAAACAACTCCCTTTAGTTGATTCATAGTGTTCAAACGCTTTAATTACTGCAACAAAAAAAGGAGAGGGAGGGATTAATACGATATGAATGAAATGTTGTTCATAGATCACTATTTAAGTTAAATGTTAATCCAATGAATGGTTTTTCAATTAGGGACTAGAAACCCCTCAAAGTATGCTTCAAAAGCACATTAGTTGCGAATACATTTATGCTTTCGTGTAATAATACCGTAACAATGGAGTCGTTACACAATCAGAATAGAAAATTTTTAATTACATGTTAATGGAAGCACAGATGTATCTTTATTTTCAATCACTGAAACTGAAAAAATGATTAATTACATGTCAATGGGTGCACTAATTATTTTTGTCATTTTTTTAAACCACTGAACCGGAAAACACTTGAATGGAAAAAAAAATATGCAGAATTAGGAATTCCGCGGGATTGAGAGCGAAATCCCACGGGATCAATCCCGCTAAATATCCTGCGGGATCCCGCGGGATTTCGGGATTGGAAACCCTAGAAAATATTAACCTTTGCTGTATTCATAATATTTCTTAATGCTCTTGAAGCATGGCGAAGACATACAAAAACAGTACTTTTTTGTAATATATATATATGCACAGTAAACTCTCGATTATCCGCGGCCTCTCACAATTTCAAAAGAATTTTCTTTTTCGGCGTTGAATGTAGATAAATGCACACAACATGACTTAACAAGAGCAAAATCTATTTTTAGACATCCCTATTTATTTCTCCCTCATCCCTTCCAATGACATCTGCCCTTTCATGGCCACCGAAACCTGAATAAATGAAACTTGATTTTTAGATCTACCCTATTTACTGATTTTTAGCACTACATTATTTAAGTGCATAAACGAGTGACCGGACCAATCTTTAAAGAATTCCCCTTCCCTCTCATGTGCGTTTTTGGTTAACCTAGATTGATATGTTGGAATCATTTGCTTTCACGATTAGCTTGCGTATGTGTGTAATCTGTTTGCAATAATGAGCAATCCTTTTAAACTTTTACATGCACTTTTTACCTATAGTGTTATCGTTGTAGCTATTGTTTTAATCAGAGTTGGGCAAATTTTAATTGCATGGACAATTAAAGATTAACAATTGATCAATTGTAATTGTGAAAAATTACAATTAACAATTGATCAATTGTAACTGTGAAAAATTACAATTAACAATTGATCAATTGTAATTGTGAAAAATTACAATTAACAATTAATTAATTGTTAATTGTAGTTTACTGCAGTTAACAATTAATTAATTGCTAATTGTGGTTTACTACAATTAACAATTAATTAATTGCTAATTGTAATTTTTCACAATTACAATTGATCAATTGTTAATTGTAATTTTTCACAATTACAATTGATCAATTGTTAATCTACAGTTAACAATTAATTAATTCTTAATTGTAATTGTAGTTTACTACAGTTTTCAATTGTTTTGTTAATTTTAATGTCTGTCTGGCAAGGGTGTGTCTTGCTCGCTTAAAAGTTTGTTCGCGTCCGTAGTTGCGCAAAGGCTTAACGTATGTACACAGCATCGTAAATGAGCAGGAAGGAAATAATTATGCTCAGAATCTTCTAAATTTGATAATTCTTCATCTTCAACATCTGATTCAGAAAAGGCTTCTGTCGGCTGAGAGTCTAGCACAACTTCATCTGTAATATTCATATTGGTCAATTTGACACCGAATATTTTGAAAACCTTTACAAAATTACTGCCATTACCAGTCACCGATGCAACAATTTTATTCGTATTGAGGCAGAAATCACCGTTAATTTCTTTAATTATATCTGATAGTTGATCGTAGCTGTGGACACCTTTGAATCATTGACAAGCTAACGCCACAGAAACTCTGCGTAGATCATTTGTGATCCAGTGTGCTGCAACTCCGATGAAATTTCTTTTTTTACTGGACCAAATATCTATTGTTGTGCACACATAGGGAACTTCCTGTAGTTCCGACTTTATCTTAGCTACTTGCATTTCGTAGTGTTTTCCTATACGACGTCCTAGTGTACGTCGACTCATTACAGTTAGCCCCATTTCTGATATTTTCAAGTTCATAAACATTTTAGAAAAATTTGGATCTTCCACTGCACGTAATGGAATCATAGAATGTATAAAATATTTCAAAATATTTTCATCGAATTGTTCTTGTGTAGTTGTATTCTCATTTGACTTATTAGTTTTTCCAGTTTTTATTTTAACAATAGTATCATTTTTTTCCCGTACCTCACTTCTCTGTTTTTTTGAATATGTTTTGTACTCTTCGATGCATTCTTGCCCATGTTTTCGCTTCAGGTGATTCAAAAAGTTCGACGTGCAATTATGATAACCTTTAACTTTAGTTAATACATCTCTTGGACATTTCATACAAAGCGCTGCGATTTTATTACCAGTAGACTCTTCGGGCAAGAATTTAAAAAATGTTCCATCAAGTAGGAGAAGTCGCTCAGGCGAAGACGATGAAGACTCGGCGGTGTCGGTTGGTGGACTTGGTGGCACTGGCAAAGTTATTTCTAATGACTCATTATTGTCCGAAACCCGAAAAGTCACTGACATGTTACTGCCTTCGTCCGTTTCGTTTATCGACGCCATTTTATTTTATAACTTTAACCCGCAACAGGGGAGAAGACACATGCGGTCTCACACACCGCTCAAAAGCTTATCCTACCACCCCTATTTCATTTTCAGCCCGATTGAATGGTTTCTCCCAATAGCTTTTTCTTTTGTGACCTTGAACACCTCCCTTGCTTATAATCAGCATCTTTTTGTAAGAGCTTCTAGTTTAAATTTCAATTGTATTCTTTAGACTGTGAGACCTCACCTCCCCATTCCCTTCAGTGCTACAATTTCCGGCAGTGGTAAACATGGCTTTTAACGTTGGGATGCGGAATAGATGCAAAATTTTCTAGATGAGGTTGAGAGTTCGAAAAGTTCGCACAAAAATTACGCAATGAATGTTCTAAGGACATTTAGGCCGAATGTTTTTCGGAAATACGACGCTATACACTACAAGTTAAGATGCTGTCAAAAATTTCTCTTAATGTGATATAATCAATTGTTGTTGCCGTGAGCCAGTTAAGGTGGCAATTTTGGATGCGCTGCTTCACTTTTTCAAAGTCCGACTTCCACAGTACACACATGCAGAGCCTAATTACGTAAAAGGAATTTTCAGAGGCCCTAACATGACTGAAAATATATGCTTAACAATACCAGCTTCTGCGTTTAACAACAGTTTTAAAGAGATTGCTAACATCAGAGCTTGCCAAATAAAAATCTTTGGAAGAATTATATAATTAAAAAAGATATATATTTAATTTCATACATTTAAAGACACATTTAATAAAATGTGGTCACAAGTTAAATTTTCAAATGTGGGATTTGGTTCAACTCTGTTTCAATGTATATTTATGCCACTTAGTTTCTTTTGTGAAGTGTTAAATTTGATTCAATTTCTTACTGCCATTATTCGGCGAGAATTGCTGTACAACAACTGGGGGGGGGGGCGAAATGAGACCGAGCTACCCCTAATTTCAAAGGTTAATCGGGCCCTGCATACATGCCATAAGGACCCGTTTATAGGGTAGGCAACCATTTACAGCACAGAAACACATTCACACAAAGAAAGGACAAGGACAAGAGAGAGAAAGTACATCCTTGCCCAAGCCGAGATTCAAACCGGGGGCTTCCCAGTCGCAGTCAGACTCCTTTGAACACTAGACAGGACAGGCGACGATAATATCAGTTTTCTAGAATTAAAATGTTTTGTATACATTAAATACCTAAAATAAAATAGTTAATATACAATAGGTTCGGCTTTATTGCGAGCAATAAATTATTTACTGCAGCATATGACTTTTCTGAAAAAATCTTATGGCTCCAGCAAAATTTCCTCAGAAAAGGTATAATTCAATTAAAAATTAAAATTTTTTTTTCCGTACTAATAAAACTCCAAAAAACATCTGACAGAAGTTACAGAAATGTATTTTAATTACATGATTTAAAAAAAAATGTAAAACAGAGCGGTCTCTGTGACCTCACGTCCCATGATATGTCCTTCTTTCTCACCTCTTCTGTTACGGGTTAAACTAAAACAACGATTTTTACAAATTTAAAACACTTAATTAAAACACAAACATTTACGTGTGGAAAAAGCTTGCCAAAACGAGACTAGTTCACGCGGCGAGCGAGCAATCAGCACTGAACGAAAATATGAAATTGAATAATACTTGGGACCCTGTACGCTGCACTGTACCTATTGATACATAAAGTTAATTGTTACTTTTAATTGTTTCATAAAACAATTAAAAAAATCAATTGCAATTATTTTAATTGTGAAAAACTATTAACGTACATTAATTCAATTAAATTAATTGCAAAGTGCAATTAATAGTTTAATTGCAATTAATTTAATTGCAATTAAATTAATTGCAATTAATTTAATTGCAATTACTTTTTTAATCAATTAACTAGGCAATTGAAAAAATAATTGATTAATGCCCAACACTGGTTTTAATGTATGCGAGTGTTACTGCTCCTGTTAAGCACTAGCATCGTTTTTACCTAATTTTCAGATTGTCCGCAAATTTGCTTAACCGCGGTTTCCGTGCCACCCAGGGATGCCCTCCCCCTAAGATCAAGAGCCCCCCCCTAAAAAATTCAGTGGCGCAGACTGCTCCCCTGGTGCCAACCCTATTACGCGGGTTTCTGGGAGTTGACTGTGTATAGTAAATATAAAGCATTATCCGCCTTGGTACTTCAACATCCTTGTTTATCCTCTCCCACGCTTCTCCGTGCTAAAAACGATGTCAACACGTTGTCAGTCGCATCCACCTGAAGAAATCGCGGCGAAAGGGAAAGCGATGCACCGCCCCAAGCGACGGAAAAACAGCTCGAGTGTCTTATCCGGAAGTGCGGACGAGTCCAGTCGCTTTGTTTCGCGCGCTTCCGCCCCTTTGAATCTGTTCTTTTTCGGGATGTCGAATCGGTTTCCGAGCCATCTCTGGTTTCGATCGGTGTCTCTGCTCATGCTCATCCCACTTTGTCACCCTTAATCCATCTCCGCAGATGCTGCAACCACACCCGAAACTGGACAGCAAAAAAATTCTCTTGATATCCGGTGCTGAAGCACATCTAAAAGAAACAGACACATGAATTGAAACACTTGTTTTTCTCGAGCAATCATCTCTGCAAATATAAGTAATTATACTTTTTTTTTAAAATAAAGATGTAAAAATAAAAACTCACTGAGTTATTAATAAAGCAAGGCAATAAAGATAAGTGATTATCATAGTACGTATGTCTTCCTAGGTTTAAATTACGTTTCTGACTTGTGTCACATTTATTAATCAAGTTTTTTGTTTATAGTGATAACAATATACACTCTATAACAAAAAAATCGACGCACCAAGAAGTAATCATCCGATTGCTTTGAAATTTCGTATGCATGAGTGTTTTGACCAGATACGCAAATGATTAAAATTTGGTGGCCAATGAATGAATAGTTTGATCTCCAGCGCATCGGAACTGCGCATCCAGCAAATATATATAAAAAGCAGTTCTTCAACAGTTGATAAAACTTTCGGTTTGATTGCGATTCAGATTACTTTTCAACAACTTAAAAATGCCTCGCCGCATGGTTCGTGTTCATTACAAGCAACTGTCCGAGTTTAAAAGAAATCGTATCATTGGATTGAAAGAGGCCGGTTGGTCAAATCGGAGAATCGCTCGTCATTTGAGTCGAAGCGATGCGGCGATTCGAAGATGCTGGCAAGGATGGGTGAAAATGACGAAGTTTAGCGTCAGGATGGGAGCGGTCAATCTAGGGTCACAACAGATAGTGAAGAGAGAGTGATTGTCCGATTAGCTGTCACAGCGCTTTCTTCATCTCTATAAACCATCAGACGTTCTACTCAAACACCAATGTCCATCATGACCATTTACAGACTGTTGTGACAGCGAAATCTACACTCGCGCCGACCGTTACGCCATCTGTCACTGACGCCTACATACTGCCGAGCCAGATTACAATGGTTCATTGCTCGATGAGGTTGGAATCATGCCGACTGGGGACATATAGTCTTTAGCGACGAATCCCGCTTCCAACTGTGTCCTGAAGATCATTGATTACGTGTTTGGAGACACTCAGGGCAGAGGGGGGGATTCTGGTTTCACTTTTGCACGCCACACTGCACTGGCCCTCAACAAGGCATTATGGTCTGGGGTGCCATTTAATTTGATAGCTGAACCTCTTTGGTCGTAATTAAAGGTACACTTACTGCACAGCGGCACGTCGACGACATCCTAAGAGCTGTTTTGCAACCGTTCCTTTTGCAGTACCCTCGGCTGGTTTTCAGCAGGACAATGCCAAACCACATACGTCACGTGTTGCTATGAACTGTCTGCAAGCTTGTCAAACTCTTCCGTGGTCTGCCAGATAGCCAGATCTCTCTCCCATCAAGCTTGTCTGGGATATGATGGGATGGCGATTGCATCTTGCAAGGAATGTTGATAACCTCGTTCGATAATTGAAGCGAATATGACAGGAAATACCGTAGGACAGCATTCCGGAGCTTTATCGGTCTTTGCCACGCTGTGCTTAAGCTTGTATCCAGGCTGGAGGTGGGTCAACACCTTATTGAACATGTTACTGTAACTCTGACATAAATTATTCAATTGTTCTGAGAACTTAATCATTTACTATTCTGAGCATTGTTTTTCTATCCGCCAATTTTCGTTTCAATCAGATCACTCCTTCTTGGTGCGTCGATTTTTTTACTTCCTTTTACAAAAAAGGAAGTATTGTATTCGCGAAAAAATTTTCACTCAAAAATCGCCCTTAATTTCCATTTTGCTCACCCCCAAATGAATGTTGAGTTTTTTTTCGATTCGACCACATGCGGAAAAGTGCCTAAGAATGTATAGACACGCGAAATATCCATTTTGACCATCACCGAGGTAATTACAACGACTTTTCTCGTGACGTCTGTATGTATGTGCGTATGTGTGTATGTGCGTATGTGCGTATGTGCGTATGTATCTCGCATAACTCAAAAATGGTATGTCCTAGAAAGTTGAAATTTGGTACATAGACTCGTAGTGGGGTCTAGTTGTGCACCTCCCCTTTTGGTTGCTTTCGGATGTTCCTAAGGGGGTCTTTTGCACCTTTTTGGGGGGAAATCATTGTTAATATCAATGCAAACTTAAGTGGTGTTATAATTTGGTAAACACTTGGTGACGTATCGCCAAGCTTTTGGTCGCCAAGTTTTTTCGCCAACTTGGCGACGATTTTTTTTTTTTTGTGCTTCTTATAAATTAATTGTTCTCCTGCCAAATATACCTAGCCATTCCTGATTTGTTATTTGATAAGAATGAGATTAAAAAAACATATATTCAGCTCAGTGGTGACTCTTTTTTACTTCCTTTTACAAACGAGCTGATGTGTGCATCACATGACTTCCTTTTACACCAATTTAATGTTATTTCTCTATTATTGCAATTTTAATGTGATTCTCTCTCTAACTCTCTAAATATCACCAACAATGGCTACATTAAAACCAGATTTAAAAAAAAATAGCCAAATTTGTCGCCAAGTTGGCGAAAAAATTTGGCAACAAAACGGCTACCAAAAGACTGGCGATATATCGCCAAGTGTCTGCCAAATTGTAACACCACTTGAGTTTGCATCGAAATTAACAATGAATTCCCCCCCAAAAAGGGGCAAAAGTCCCCGTTAGAAACACCCGAATGCAACCAAAAAAGGAGGTGCACAACTAAACCTCACTAGGAGTCTACGTACCAAATTTCAACTTTCTAGGACATTACGTTCTTGAGTTATGCGACATACATACGCACATACGTACATACATACGTCACGAGAAAACTCGTTGTAAATAACTCGGGAAACTTCAAAATGGATATTTCGAGCGTCTATACGTTCTTAGGTACATATGTACGTGTGGTCGGGTCGAAAAAAAAAACTCAGCATTCATTTGGGGGTGAGCAAAATGGAAATTAAGGCCGATTTTTGAGTGAACATTTTTTCGCGAATACAATACTTCCTTTTTTGTAAAAGGAAGTAAAAAAGAGTCACCACTGAGCTGAATATATGTTTTTTTAATCTCATTCTTATAAAATAACAAATCAGGAATGGCTAGGTATATTTGGCAGGAGAACAATTAATTTATAAGAAGCACAAAAAAAAAAAAAAAAAAAAATCGTCGCCAAGTTGGCGAAAAAACTTGGCGACCAAAAGCTTGGCGATACGTCACCAAGTGTTTACCAAATTATAACACCACTTAAGTTTGCATTGATATTAACAATGATTTCCCCCCAAAAAGGTGCAAAAGACCCCCTTAGGAACATCCGAAAGCAACCAAAAGGGGAGGTGCACAACTAGACCCCACTACGAGTCTATGTACCAAATTTCAACTTTCTAGGACATACCATTTTTGAGTTATGCGAGATACATACGCACATACGCACATACGCACATACACACATACGCACATACATACAGACGTCACGAGAAAAGTCGTTGTAATTACCTCGGTGATGGTCAAAATGGATATTTCGCGTGTCTATACATTCTTAGGCACTTTTCCGCATGTGGTCGAATCGAAAAAAAAACTCAACATTCATTTGGGGGTGAGCAAAATGGAAATTAAGGGCGATTTTTGAGTGAAAATTTTTTCGCGAATACAATACTTCCTTTTTTGTAAAAGGAAGTAAAAAGGAAGTATTGTATTCGCGAAAAAATGTTCACTCAAAAATCGGCCTTAATTTCCATTTTGCTCACCCCCAAATGAATGCTAAGTTTTTTTTTTCGACCCGACCACACGTACATATGTACCTAAGAACGTATAGACGCTCGAAATATCCATTTTGAAGTTTCCCGAGTTAATTACAACGAGTTTTCTCGTGACGTCTGTATGTACGTATGTGCGTATGTATGTCGCATAACTCAAGAACGTAATGTCCTAGAAAGTTGAAATTTGGTACGTAGACTCCTAGTGAGGTTTAGTTGTGCACCTCCTTTTTTGGTTGCATTCGGGTGTTTCTAACGGGGACTTTTGCCCCTTTTTGGGGGGAATTCATTGTTAATTTCGATGCAAACTCAAGTGGTGTTACAATTTGGCGGACACTTGGCGATATATCGCCAGTCTTTTGGTAGCCGTTTTGTTGCCAAATTTTTTCGCCAACTTGGCGACAAATTTGGCTATTTTTTTTTAAATCTGGTTTTAATGTAGCCATTGTTGGTGATATTTAGAGAGTTAGAGAGAGAATCACATTAAAATTGCAATAATAGAGAAATAACATTAAATTGGTGTAAAAGGAAGTCATGTGATGCACACATCAGCTCGTTTTGTTATAGAGTGTAATTAAAAAGATTCATTTGATAACTATTTTGTGAAAATGTTGGGTCAATTGGGTAAAAGAAAGCAGAATTTCGATGTCTTAACTTCAGATCCATTCTTTTCTTTTGGATGAACTGAGAGATAAAATTTTGCAAAGAGTACAAATTAGAGTAACTGGGTATGAAAATTTTGACTTTATGAATGTTTGTTCGCGATTGAAATCATATTTCCTTTTCACCCCAGCGTGTTTCCTTTTACCCTAGATGATAGGGGTGAATGGAAACGCCCCATTTATTTCTCCATGAGAGTGATACAGGTAGATCATCGCACTCTATACAATCAGTTTTGAAGCTTATGAAGTTCTTCACCAACGATGCTCAATCTGTGGCTCTAGGTCGCATGTGACCCGCTGAATTCTCCAAATATAGTCTCCCATTATTTAAAAAGGAAAATCATACAAAAAATTAAATTATGCTATGAATTTATGTAAAATACCCTCAAATGTGTAATTTACATCAAAAATTTTTTCTTCCAAACAATATGGAGAATAACAAACTTAGATGTTTCCATTTATCCCAGAATACATAATGTGTGAAGGGAATGGAAACACCTACATTACATTGCACATCAAAAATAGCAGGGAACATGCAATTCATGATTCATGACCAAAACTTTTAGTGACCTTCTATATACATGACAAATATAACTAGTTGGAAATTTATTCGTAGTTGTAGACCTGTTGGAGGAAAAAAAAAATACAATCACTAAATTTAAAAAAAAAAAAAAGAAAAGAAAAAAAAACTTTTTTCGCAGCGTGATTTTTAAAGTGATTACGTCAACCCTATGTGTCTTCACTAACCCATAGTTTTGCTGCAAAAACCACCACAGACCTGGTAAGAGTTCGTTTCCGCGTTTCATTTTATAACCAACTGAACCCACATATTTAAATCCAGAGCTAAATTTTCTGAAGTCTCCTGACAGGTATTTTTAAGTCCCCTTTTTATTCGGAATTTTTGACTAACCGAAAGCAATTCGGTCCTAATCACTACGGTTAATTGAGGTTCTACTGTATGTTTGTGTTTTTCATCAGTTTTACTTAAAACTAATGATTTCTTTTAACGTGGTAAATAGCAGTACCAATCTTATTTCCTATCATTTCTCAAGGGTGTTAGTTGTGAGTATGACATAAGTTCTTTTAATGCTTTAAAAATAAGGCATCATTTTAAAGAATCGTTCACCACTATCGGCAAAGCAAAAAAAATCACATTTAGATTTCTTTTTTTGCAAAAAGTTACTCATAAGAGAATTGGATTTTTGAGTTTCCGCTGGTCGAGTGCGAATGCATCGCACGGGTGAGTTGGAAAAACTTGACCACGGAGATATGGCACGTGAACTCGAAGTAGAAACGGAGCACTTCATTTTATAATGGGTAGGATGCGTGAGAGCGCAAGACGTTACTACTTGCGTGATCTCGCTGATTCTACCTTTTACAAAACGAAGTGGTCCGTTTTCACTTCCTGATCACCCACCATTTCTCCGTAGTCAAATTTTATGCATTATTTCTCAAAGTTGTGTTTTAGTGATAATGCTAGCACTTCAATACGTTATCAAACTTAATAAAGCTATTTTCCCTCGCTTCATCAAAAAAATAAACAAAAGTTCACGTTTTGTCAGTTTTTCAAAAGAAAAAAAAATCTTTTTTCGTTTTTTATTACGCCTTACTTTAATGTATAGTATCCCGAAATAGTGGCCCATTAAAGTTCAGTTGGTTAGAACGTCGTGCTAACAACGCTAAGGTGTAGGTCTGAATCCCCAAGGACCTAAAATTATTTTAATAACTTGTTTTCCTAAGTAAGAATTCTGATCCAACTTTTCATAACTATGTCGTAGGGTGAATATGCTGCGTGTAATTTACAACATTTCAATTTTTTTCGTACTTAAAAATAATTTATTTCGTTGAAACCAATATTTCTTTTTTTTTGTATTAGTATTCTTTCTACCGGTTTTTCACTGTATATATAGTATACAGGATCTTCGAGGAATAACCTTCCAATTCTAAACATTAATTATTGTAACATATACTAACAAGTCAAATAAAAAAGGTTGCAGATGAAGAATGAAAAACTCTAAAATTATTCGCTGGTATTAAATGCCTGAGAAGTAGAAGGTGCTAATTCCTATTTCTTGATAAATCCATGTCAATTGAGACCATTAAAAAAAAGAGGCAGGTGCACCAGGAGTATAAGTGTAGCATGTATTACAGTTAGCTGAAACAAAAACACAGATACCCTCTTAAGCAATGTTCACCAGGTGTACAATAAAGATCCACTAACTCTCACATCTAGAGGATTTTTATCATTGAGAAGAGGTAAAATGGAAGGAGTGAAGACAAGACCTCAAGTCACATGATAGATTTTAAAGAAAAGCACTGTGAGAAATCAGGTTTCATTCGCTAGTTTCACGCAAAACGTGTCAACCATTCGTCTTTGTTGAGTCACGTGACTTTAACTCTTTTGCCCAAGTTTTTTCTTCGCCAATGATTGGACTTGCTAGCTCCCTCCATTTTAATTCCTATACTAAGATTTTTTATGGTTGAAAAGTTCTTTGCACAGTTATTGAGGATTTTTTCTCGGCTAACCACAACACGCGCTGCACTTCTCCTGTGCAGGTGCTAATTTATTTTCTTAGCTCAAAAAAAGTAAATTAATACCATATGTGGGAGTATTTCCTGAAATGTTCCGAGATTTCACCAGATTCCTGAGAAAAACAAGTATTTTTGAGAAAAGTTTCTTGAATTGCTACTAGTTGCATTAATGCAGACTTTTCAGTGTATAGTGAAAAATATATTTAGCTACACTGTTTTAAAAATTCAGGAAACTCTTATGGTAAATATTACTGTAAAATTGAGTGTTTACAGTACAGAAAAAAAAAAATACATAAAATTGTACTGAAAAAAAAACGATACACCACGTGACTAAGAGTGCGAAGCACTTAACACTGTATTTCCAATTACTCGATGTGTCCCATTTTGTGTGGTGGTCAGCAGAGCCGCCTTCCAATACGAAAGTCCCGAGATTGAACCTGAAGCTCGTGTTTCGCGTTTTTTAACTCTCGTTTATTCTACCATAAAATTTTACATTAAAAAAGGATTTTACGGTAAAAGTTACTGGTAAAATGGAGGCCAGTAACTTATACCGTAAAATTTCAGGATTTTTTTCAATAGTGTATCATTGAGAAGATATGTTCATCTTCTTTATTACGCTCTTCGCCACAGTTCTGTTACTGCCCTTCTAGATTGATAGAGCGCAAATCTAGGGCGAAATGCAGTCTCTAGATATTGTACTTTTGTAAAAGTGGCAGGCAAATAAGTTGTTCGATACTTGCTAACAATTCTGCTTCAGCTTCGGTCATACTTTCCCAAGTGCTCTAGGAGCCTTCCTAATTAATCAGGACTGTGCAAAGCTGTTTCTATAAATAAAGTTTTTTTTTAAGCTTCCTGATTTTTTCAGAAAGATTCCAGGTTAATGTCAGAAAACTTTTCCGGTTTTATTATTATTATTATTATTATTATTTCAGTTAACTTTCAGAAATTATGCACACTAGCTGTCCATCATTTTTCAGAAACTTTCTTAAATTTTTTCTTTAGTGCGTAGGGAAAAGTATATCGGTGCTCTGATCTGGAAAAAATTCGAAATTGAAATTCTAGACTATGCAATTTTAATACATCCTATGATGAGATCAGGGGAAATAATGGGATTCGGAATTCTCCCTTTGAATTTTCAAAATATCAGTTATAAAGAACACAGTTTTAGATGATGTTTGTGTGGTGATGTTGGGGAGATTTTGGGGACCTTCCCACGGAAATGTTACGTCATATGAGTGTTAAAAACGCATTTTCATTCCATTTCTGATAACTTTAGGGGAAGTGATGGAGTTCAAAGGTTTTTCCCCTGCAATTTTTGAAACGAAATTTCCAATAACCCAACTGAAGACAATTATTGATGATGTTATGTGAAAGGATTTCGAGGGGTTCTCTTCTGGAAACTTTTTGAAATAGCTGTTCTGTAAACGTAATTGTGAGCCATCTTTGATAACGTTAGAAAATTTCATTAAAATTTTTGGAAATTAAAGTTCTGATAACGCAATTTTAGACCATCCTTAGTGATGTTAGAGCGAAGCGAGTTTCGAAATCTTTCCCCAGGATATTTTCGACATCAAAGTCCTAAAATCTCAATTACTAAGTTACTATGATGACGTTTGAGGAAGAGATGGGAACTCTCCCACGAAATGCTTCGAAATTAGAAGTCCAAAAAATGCTATTGTGTGAGCCTCTTTTGATGGCGTTCAGGGGGGGGGGGGGGATTAAGTTCGGTACTCTAGTGCAGAAAATTTGCAGACAGCTCCAAGTAGAGATACTTATTTTATAACCACCTGATACACGTAGCACTGATTTTTGCACACTATTCCTTGTGTATGTATACTAGGGTGGGGCCGAAATAAGCCGATTTTTTTTTCGAAATCTATTTTGGATAGCACGCAAAAGTTGTGTAAGTGAGATATTTAGCACTGACAAAAACTATCTTAGATATTAAAAAATATCTAGCCGGCCCTATTTGACACTGAAAAACCGAAAAAAATAGAGAAAAATGAATTTATGTCAAAAAATTTTTTTTCAAAATAAATTCCAAATAATTTGCTAGAATGCAACGAAAATGTTATATAATGAGCCAGTTCGAGCCCATGAAATGTTTAACTGATTTTAAAGAGCATTTAATCGCACCTTTTCTGACATCAAAAATTGGAGAAAAATGAAAAAAATATTGGATTTCTTTAAAAACCAACGTGAAAATTATTTTTCAAAATTAATTCATAGACTGATTAATTAAATAGCACTATTAATCATAGTAACTATTATCACGCAATAGTATCATACATTTTTTAGAATTACGCATAGAGAGAATAAATTTTTTTAAAAAAAATCTACAAATTTGTTTTATAATACCTCATGCATAATGAATATTATTTTTTCGAATAATATTGTCCCTTGTTATCGAATGATGGAAATTCTTTCCTACCTTGAAGTTAGGAACGAATATATCCATCACGTGCAGTTTCACCACAAACTTTTTATGTAGCTTAGATTATTAGTTTCACACAACGTTCCACAACCAGCGTGTAGCGGAGAAATTTCTCGAAAGTTAACTTTGTAGGCTGTTCTTTGCACATTTCTATCAAGTCTTGGTCTTTTAGATGCTTTTAGGTGGCCCTGTTACAACACAGTTTGCCCAATCAACTAAATCAACATAATCAACGGCTTCAAAAAAATTTTTTAGACCGCTTAAAAAATCGCACACCATCGGAGCTCTCCGTCTTCTCATTTCTGGAGTTGAGAATGGGCCTAACTGCTAATTCCCGAATGTATTTTCTAGAGTCAAACAACATTGTCAACAGTAGCTGTTCGGGATGAACGAAATATGCATTATTTGAGAGAACTTTGAAAATTATCTGCTTAACGTTGTCTGGAAACTGCCTTGCAAGAGAAATCATTTTCCAAAAATGTTGCGAATGAACTGGGCGGTGTATTTCATGAAACGGTTTGTAGTTGTCAGCCATCGTGAATGATTGAGTTTGCCTGGGCTACTGTTATCCACGCTAGAAGGGAAACTACCATCTTTTACGGCAAGACAGATTCGATACAAATATTTAAGGTATGGTACATATAAAAAATTTAAGTTCAGTACTTAAATTTTTTATATGTACCATATCCAAAGCCAGACGATTGCAGCCAATTTTATCAAATGTGACCACTGGATTTTTTTCAATCTCTAAGAAGCTGTCCGATAGCTTCAGAATATGAATGTGGTCCCTTTGTGCAAGATGCCTCAGTAGTCACTCATTAGTATGCAGCATATATATGTTCCAATATAAAGGTCTTTTAAAATATGTCTCAAAAAAAAAAAAAAAAAAAGGAATTTCTCCACCTTTCCATCCCGTATTTACATTTGTTCCGTCGCATCCAATAACCGATAAGTGGAGAAAGCTCATATAATACTTTTTTGCAAAAGCCTATATATACCTTGCGAAATTTCTTTTGCACTTTCCCCAGCTATTAGCAATATATGACCGATGTACTTGCTACCTGGCTCTTCTATCAGTGCTACATGTGTTACAGATGCTAATTTTTGATGGCCCAGATGTCTTTTAAAGAGTGCATCTTTGCGGCCGTCAATTTAGTCAGTTTAAAGGACTTCAGAGGATGGAAATATTTTTATATATACTTAAGGGTTCTATTTGTCAAACGTATCTAAAATAGTAGTAAAATAATCTTAGGAATAGTAAAAGCAGTTGAGCGCCGTTTATTAAAAAGGAGAAATAATTGGAACCGCAGATAACAAAATTAGCATCCTGTATAACTATTTACATTTGAGTGTGTGTATTTTTTAAAATTGGCGAACAAATGTCGCTGAAAATTGATTGAATTTGCAATGCATACCCCAAGTAACGCATTACGTAGCATTTCAATATTAATACTTATTTCAAAACTACTTTTTAACGATTATTGTCTTTTTTTTTTTTGCATTTTCTCCATGTTTCAGTCTTAAGGATGCGCAGCTAAATATTCTAAAGTGTATAAAAGTCTTTGAGGGTTACAACTGATACTTCTACTGTTTGTTGAACTAGTTTTAAATTGATTCATTTTTTGGAACCCCTCCCCCTCTTTTTTTTTTTGGAAAAAAGTACATTTTTGCCCTTTTTTTCAATTTTTCAAGGTCAAATAGGGTCGGCTAAATTTTTAACAAATTTAGCGAAATTTTTTGAGGGTGATAACAGACCCATATAGCAACTTTTCCGCACTATCTAAAAACAGATTCCAAAAAAAAAAATAAATAAAAGGTTTTTCGGCCCACCCTAATGTATACGGTACACCACCTAACTCGATCTTTCGGATATTGCTTAGTCAAGCTAATTCCTTGAGCATCAAAACAAATTTCAAATCCATTATGGCTTTTTTTTTTAATAAAGGAAAGTATTGAAAAGGCAAAACGAGGTCATTCTAAACTAAAATGTATTATCGAGTTCAAACTAATTGCCTTTGCATTCGAAAGTAAAACTTTTTCATCAATTTCGATTCCAGCACTAATATTTCTCTCCGAAAAAGGCCTTCAGATACCTTATTATAAGTCTAAGGCATCATTTACTGGGGGGGGGAGGGGCTTCACTTAATTGAGAAATTTCCGGAGATAATTACACTGAGGTCTTTTCCCCCGGTCAGATAGAATATTCAGGCACGCTTCTGCTGTCAGAAGCCGTAGAAATCGATCTGGAGCTACTTGCAAGAAGCCATATAACATAGCTTGCTATACCCATTCGCTTCTTCTGCTTATTATTAAAAGAAGACTGAAAAGCATATCATGTAGCAGGAGGATGCGCTATTTTCTCTAAACATCTTTAACTACTGAAATAGAATTCATTTTCTTTCGGAGAATGGCAATTAATAATTGTTGCGGAAAAATGGCTGAGGATCCCAGAATATAATTGAACTCATTCTACACTACCGATGGTTCTGAACGTGAAGCAACTGTTTATTTATGAAAATATGTTAAATTTCTGAATTAGATGCTTCGAAGAGAGCTGCGTGTTGTTATTAGTAAATGATATTCAAATGAGGCAGTGAGAAGCAAATGGATGTAAGAGGATATTTTCAAGTTTTGAATAAAACTCGTTTAAAGATAAGATCCTTGGTAGACTTTCATTGAAAAGTTTTTCTAAATCATGCTGTATAACTGCGCTTACTAGGGTTAATAGTACTATATTTTGCCTCAAGACAGAAGGTAGGTTCCCCTACCATTTGTACTGGTTACCTCCAAATTTTTAATTTTGTTACTTACATCCCTTTGCTTCTCACTGCCTCAAATGTGTTAGAAAATTTTAAACATTTTTTCTTATGATCAGGGTGTTTGTATTATGAAAATTTTCTTAATCTTTCAGCTTAGGTCTTAATTTCTGGCAAAGAAGTGTAAAGACCTAGTGGGGCAGGTAAAGGGCAGCAACTGAAAATTTTTCATTTTGCATTTTTTTCCCCCATTTTTGTCATGTATTGTACGTTAGCTTTACTGTACAAGCTTGCTTATTTTGTTTTCGCTAAAAAAACGGTTCGAAAAAAAAAAAAAAAGCCTGATTCTAATACTTCCCTATTGCTAGCATTGAATCCAACACACATTTCTTCAAATATCTCGAAAACTAATTTCTGCAGATACTGCCGTTTACCTGCCCACGGCAGTATAGTTCTCAGAACTTATTTTCTTTCGTAAATAGATAAATATAATACATTTCTCAATGTAAAATGTAAAAAAAAAAAAAAAAAATGCTTGAAGTGTTCAGGGCAACTAAACTTTCCCTCACAAAGCCACCTTTAGGGGTAACTAGGGAGCCTTGACCATAAGGGAGGCTTGACCCACCCTTCAATTTTTGTATTTAAAAATATTTTAGCTGTTTCTCACTAGATGGCAATCAAAGCTAATGATGTGATCAGGCATCCATCTTAGTTTTATTCATCTAGCTATCAGGTGTGTGGAGATATTCAGAAAAGAGAGTTTTTCAATCTAAAAAGTAAGAATTTTGAGCATAATTTGTAAGACCTTTTAAGCAAATGTAATTAATTTATATTTTTGCAAATGGGATTTTCTAAATACTATAATAATGAGCTTTTTTTATAACTATAAAGTTTGTTCCTTGAATTAGGCTTAACCTCACCATGTGCTATTCTGTACAAAATGGGTAGGTGGGGTGGCTTGACCCACTCTATGTAAGGGAGGCTTGACCCACTGGGTCAAGACTCCCTTACTTAAACAGTTTAGGAATTCTAGAAATACTGTTTAGCAAAAACAATTTATAATTACAATAGTTACTTCATGTTGATAATATATATGATTATTATATATTTTGTATATTTACAAATGATGAGTATGAAGTCACCTTTTTACGACGATGTGAACAATCATTTAGTTTTATTTTATCCTGAAAACAATGATTCATCTGTTGTATATTTTACAGATATGACTAAACTGCCATGTCCTATATCTTCTGGTTATACTGTAAGTGTAGTCATGAAAGTTCCATTTAATTTTTATTTTTCCCAATTTATGCCATTAAGATAATGTCCCATCTTGTACATTTTGGTGTATGCACAAATTAAATAAAATATATTAAAAATAAATACTAGGTAAGTCTGTTTACTTGATTCTATGGACAGTATTCTTTATTATTTTTTAAATATAATTGGTAAAATATTATAAATGTCATATTCTAAATATTAATGTATACATGATCTTAAAAATAATTTCTGAACATTCAGTTATCATGCTAAAACATGTATACTTAATATTTACATAATTAATAAAAGAATATTTTCTATTTCTCATTTTATAATTATATATCATTGCCCGCGTCAATTTTACAAATTTACAAAAATGTTATCTGAAAACGTGGTCAAGGCTCCCCAGGTTCCCCTACTACTAACCGTAAACCATATTCGTTAAAAAACGGATGTTTCGTCCGAAAGGTTAAAGGTCACACATTTGTGAGATTATAAGTGCATAACTGAAGTAAAAACCTAGATTATTATTTAACCTTTTTTACCCGACTTCAAGAAAGGAGGTTATGTTTTCGTCATGCTGCTTTTTATGTATATTTTCGGACTATTTCAAGACTACTGGACCGATTCGAAAAACTCTTTTTTGTTTAGAAGGTTATATTTACCAGATGGTCCCATGGTAATTTGGTCTGGATCTGATAAGGGGTCTCGGAGAAATCCAAGAAACTTTGAATTTCACACGTTGTGGATACGTATCCAGCTTACTTCAGCGGGCGGGATACGTCACAGGTCACGTGACCGGTGTATTTTCACAGCAAAGGTTTTGCCCTCGTCTTAAACGAGAATTCTCGCGGCACATATAGATGATTAATTTTTGCCGCCTGTTAATTTTTACTTATAGGTGTTACCAATGTCTTACTACGTAGCAAAGCAGTAAATTAACTATATTTTGTTACTTTAATAGCTGAATCAATTACCTTAATATAATTTTTAACTAAAATAACTTAATTTATTCACTAAAATGTTTTTTATACATATAATTCAGTTTTTAAATATGTTTAGTGTTCAATCCAAGGGGAATTGAATACAGAACAGGCCTCTCACGATAATTTAACCCATATTCTTTAACAATCTGTTGTGACTGGTGTTTGATTTCTAAAGTTTGACCAGTATTCTAGATTTACTATTTCACAATGCCGCCGGTTTAATTTGAAATTAGGGTTATACTAATTAGCAGGCTTCAAAAAAAGGGGAAGGTTCTGATAGTCGAATTAGTTTTTTCTTTGTACAATGTTCTATAAATACTCGAAGGCAACTGTACCCAGGGGCGAGCACGGGGGGGGGGGGTGAGAAAGAACACCTTTTTTTTTTGACCCTGGACCTGAGAATGAAGGGGGCCCAATATTTTTGAAACTAGGGGTGAACTATAGTGGTAAACAATATGGAGAGGGGCCCGGAAAAGTCATTTGTGACGGGCCCAAAAATTTCTGTGCACGCCTGCCTGTACCGATTAGGATTTTTTTTTTTTTTTTTTGAAACGGTATACTTCTCGAGCGATCCAATGGTAATCAAGTTCGGATTTAAGGAAATTGAGTTAACTTTTCAAATATCCTACTCAGATTTAAAGCGATTTGTACTTTATTAACTTTGTATATCGTCTCACTTAGTGAACCGATTTTTATGATTTTTTTTTTTTTTTGTCTAGTGGATAGGGGGGTGGTTTAACTTTACTCCAAGGTTCCAAATCTTTGCTTTGCTTTATTTGTTCTTCAGAGAAAAGTTATGGGCAAAAGACAATAAATTTCATGTAATTTCCTTCACGAACGATTAAATATAAAACCCATTATTTAAAAAAATGCCATAAAACTAAGGTATGTGTTATCTTTACCCATACTTAAGGAAAGTACTAAAAAACATTATTATTAAGAGTAATCATAATAAAAATTTTGAATCAAGGATTCTCTGAAGCAAATATAAAATTCATTCTAGTGGAATTTTTTAATAAATCGTGTAATTTTCTATAATTTCTCACAAATAATTTTGATCATTGACTTAACTATGATTATTCAAATTATTACTAGTCTTTAAATTTAAATATATTTGTGACAGCTCTCAAATATACACGTATAGTTATCAAAAGGATCAACGAAAATATTATTGAAGCAACAATTTTGACGGGGAAGTTTAAATGAGAAATCATCCTGCTGCCATGCATTCCATTAATATTGTCTGAATCTCCAATATAATTTAGAAGGCTTCATTTTCCGCTTCAGTTTCCGTTTAAAGGAAAAACTGTCAAATCTCTTCGTGTTAGCAAAAACAGATTAACACATATACTGTGAATAAATTAGTACAAAGATAATATTCAATTTTAGTAATTTAAAATAATCGAAAAAATAGTTCGAGATCAATGTTATCTACCTTATTTATAAAATTCTATTTTTATAGCTTATCATTTTATTTGGTATATTTTGTAAGAAGTCATTGATTAAAAACTATAATTAAAGCTTAGGTGAATAAAATGTACATACAAAATTTGTTTGTTGGTTAATGCTTAATTTCAACATTCCGGTACTCTAACCTACCACTTTCAAGTTATTTTGCACGTTTCTCCGAAGTAAGTACTTACTAAATTTACTAAACGTAAGTACAGTAAGTAATGCTTTTGCTACAGAAAATTTAGTCAGTACTTACTAAATTTAATAAGTTCCTACTTCAACCAAACTCGCCCATTCTCAATTCCCTGTGATTTGAAAATCGACTGAACTTTTTCCAGCCTTATCAAAAATATTAATTTCATCGTATTAAAATAATGAGTAAAAAATTATTTCCATTTTCAGCCACAGCAACGCGTGGCTGGGTCAGCTAGTTATATATATATAAAAAAAAGAACAACTACACAAATGTATTTAAAAACGCACACAAAACGGGAGGGGGAGAGGAGGAACTACAGTACAAATCGGTAAGGGTGCCATTTTTATCTCTGAAGGTTCTTTCTTTTCACCCCCGCTGCCTACCTTTAAGAATAAGGAGCCTGTTTCTCACCCAAATAAGAGGTGCCATTTCAACTCCGTATTGGGTGCCGCTGGTGAACAAGCTTTTCACCCCGAAAGGTGCCAAACGCAACCTGTAGTTTTAACAGTGTAGGGGGGGGGGAACCGTAAACTTTTTGATAATCTAGAAATCCCTTATTTTTTGGCTAGTAAAATTAAATGATAATTAATTGCAGCAAAATGTTAAAAACAAATATCAAGGATGATTATTATTTGTGAGTTAAGTTCTTTTATGTCATTTCCTGCAATGATGTGTTAGCTCAATCATCACAGCTCTAAAACTCCGACAGCTTCCCAAACATAGTATTTATTTCTTATTCGTATCAGATGTGTATAATTACAAATTACAAATTGTCCAGTCATAGGGGTGTGTTCATTCGCTGGTCGGACTCCGGGGCGCCCCAATGACAGGTCATGAGAGGTCACTATGATCTTCCAAAAGTTTCCTTATTCGGCAAATTTTGTCTGGCGGTTTATCAAAATTTGGAGCTCGGCAAAATTATCATTATTCGAAGAAATTTGTAGTTCCATTCTGCAAAATGTGGAGTTCCATTCGGCAAATTGAGAATTTCCGCCCTCCCAAAAGTTTAAATTCGTGGCACCTTAAGTCGGACTAATCCAAATTCGCAAGAACTTATTCCAGTGTTCATAATTTTTAGATTTTATGGTGATGGATCGTTGCAAGTGTTGTGAGGACTATATTGCTTGGATGTGTCGATAGTCAATGCTTTTTGACAATGACTAAACTGTAGTTCTGCACACGCTTCAATAATAAATAAGGAAACTTGTTTTTTTTTTTTTTTCAAAAAACAAATCGTTCTGCCCCGAGGACGGACTGCTTTAGATTCGGGTAGAATTTAATCCAGACAAGATAGTATTTCGACCTGACGCAAAATGAATTGAAAAGTAGTTAAAAGTTCGTATGAATAAGGAAAAACACTGCATAAGAACGGGGTGCACGCAGCTGTTATCAAATCATATTCCTCGGTAACGCTGCATGTTAGTGAGACGATTTTTCAAAATTTAACTAACCAAAAACAATCGGCACTGTGACTGTCCGCTTGCCAGCCTGCTTTCAGGAATACAGCCGGAAAACGGCGACATTCGATCCGCGACTCGCCAGATGGGTGAATACGGAAACTCGGAAGAGCGGCCGCGGACGAGGATTTGCAGATCGTCGCGCGCACTAGAGCCCGATACCGGATTAGCATTTACGACGTTTAATTGCTGATTTCGATGTCGGATCCGATTGCTTATGCTACTAGTTACGATTTGAAGGGGAAATGCTCATCGCGCAATTGTTTTCAATTGCCGTAATTTAACTTGATAGTTCCTTGGTTTTTCTCTATCTCAAATTTACTGTTGTCGTACCCCTTCAAGGGGTCAAAGAAACTCAATGAAAACTTCATTATCAGGGGCCGATCATAAATTTTTGGTAAAAGGAATTCTCAATTCTTCTCCGAAAGCAGTTCCGAATTTTACTGAATTATAGAGCATAAACATGCAGAGACAAAAATGTCTTTTAGAAAAGATATTAGGCATCACTAATAATTATTATTTTTAGCTGAACAATGCGAAGCACTCACTCTCGACGGAGGGAATTCAAAAACCTATTTTTTAAGGGTTTTAACTTATTTATTTATTTTTTTGAATAACAGCCAAAGTGGGACTTGTTTATTTTCCTCTGACAGCAGTGCAAAAACCTTTAAAAAGATTTCTTACTTTTGAAGTTTGCAAACTTTATACCATTATACAAAAAATTCCCCCTCCCTTTGTACGTAATTTAGAATTTTTTTCGAAGCATTACTCTACAGCTGAAATGTATGGTAGTGTATGGTTAAATTTTCAACCTTTTTTGGCAAAGAATAATGAAAATATGAAGAAAAATACACATAGTGTTGATCTAAAGTTGTACGGTTTTACGGTATTGATGATGGCGTTCCTCTCCTCCCACATAAAAACACCTTTGAATACTAGCATATACTAGCTGACCCGTGCGAAACATTCGCATTTGACATCGGTAATTCAAAAATCCGATTTTTTTTTTCTTTTTATAGAAATTTTTCGAAAAACATTACAATGCAAATTCGTTGTTTATTTTTCGCCGATGGCGGGAAAAAAAGAATAAAATGATGCCTAACTTTTGTAGTTTTATGAAGTACAAAGAAAGCACCAAAATAAAAAATAAAAAAAAAAATGTGCTTCATGGGACACTCGGCAGAAGTGATAACTTTCATAGGATTAAATTATTATCATTATTTAATCCTATGAAAGTAACGATTGGCTTATGGTCTATAATGAGCAACGAAATTTTTGCATTGTATGTTATCTAAAAATCTTGCAAAAACTGCATCAAGTACAGTTCCGTGACTTGTAGTGGCTTCTTCTGGCTTATTAATCATTTGTCATTGTAATTTGGATTGTAGAAACGATACTACATTTTTAGCTCGATCAGAAGCAAAATTAACATTAAAATCTACGGTTAAAATTAAAGGAATTGTATAACAATCTTCATTAACTAAAGCAGAACCTTATTGTGTATAATTTAAAAGCTGTTTATGAATAAATTGAATAATACTTGAAATACTTTTGTTTGGAGATATATATATGTTGGCAATAATAATTTGTTGCTTTGCTTCATTGAGACGACTTCCAAATTGCTCTAAATGAAAAATAATTTTATTCTTTGATCACCATTCAGACTACTTTTAAACATTAGTTTTGATGTCGGCGCAAAAACAATAGATTAAATGAAGCGTCGTTTCTAAATATTTCGTTTATCCGAAAAAACATTCAAACTTACGAAACATTTTAGATTTTGCTCTGTGGTGAACAAATTAAATATTTATTTATTATTTTTTTTTTCTCGACCGTCCCCAACCCCCGCGTTGCGGAATCTGCGGGGATGAAGTTCGTTTAAAATATGTACACCTTATCACATTTTAAAACCCTAAATGAAGCGAGATGTTTTTAGTATAACTAATCGCAAAAATGTTTTTGTTTTGAAAATAAATGTAAAGATTAAATGCTGTTTTGAATATATATTGTTTACAATGTTATTGGTATTACAGTCGACTCCCGCTACAACACGATCCGACTTACGCGAAATGACTACAACGCGAGTTTTTCAGGAGCAATGAATTTTAGAGCTAAAGCGAATTTCTTGCTCTCAACACGAAATTATTTGGAAAGGAATCGTCATGCTAAGTTTCGGCTTTGTTATTGACTTCTAACATTGACTTCGTGAATCAACTTTCATCCTTTCAGCATCTCTGACTGTGCAAGTCCCCACACACAGCACTATAAACATAGCTTTATTAGTGTGTATATACATCACCACTCCTCATTTTTCATTTATTTATTCTAAATATGAAAGGTGATGAAATATTTTGGCACCTAGGCTGTTTCATCTAAAGTTTGAAGATGGAAACAAAAAGCGAAAGTTTGCCACAATTTAAGAAATGGTAAAAGATTCTTAATACGCTTGAACAACTAGAAAGTCAAAAGAAGGCAATCTGTATAAGCAGGGCCGTGTCCAAGGGGAGGGTTTTAGGGGTTAAACCCCTCCCATTGGGGGAGAATAATGATAAAAGCAATATGAAGAAAATGATATTTAACTTAGTTATAGTGTTAATGTTTATGTCAGTGCTCCTTTTTTAAGTCATTTTCTTTGATTTTTTTCCAGCAATTTACGAGTGCCCACTCTTCACCAACTGAAATTATATTTTAGAAAACCAGTTGCAAAAGAACCACTGAATAGACTGACAATACAAAACATCCAATGGGAATATTTTTTGGTATACAGCATGTAAAAAAAAATATTTGTGCGAAATTTTTAATACCTTTTGCAATATGCAGTGTAGTTAACAGATAAAAAGGCTTGTTTCTGAAGAAGCTGTAAAACAACATTCTATCCACTAGCGCAGCCGGAATTTGGGGAGATAGGGGAGGGGTCACAAACATCCCTACATGTATATAATACTATACTTGTTATCTCTTCCTAGGAATAGTAATGCGCTTTAAAATCAATGGCTCTGGCCAGAGGCGTAGCTAGACCCGACTTTCGGGGGGGGGGGGTTACTTCTTTTATTTTATATATATATATATATATATATATATATATATATATATATATATATATATATCTGTGTGTGTGTGTGTGTGTGTGTGTGTGTGAACTTTTACATACTTTGGAATGGGGTGCCCCAAGTACGATACTTGTGTCAAACAAAACAAAATCAAAGAATTTTTTTTATTTATTTATTTTTTGTAATGTTTTGGAAAATTTAATTTTTTTTCCTTTTCCTCCATTTAATTTAAAGTGAAACTTTCTAGCAACAGGTCTAGTCAAAACCAGTCTATCCAAATCAGGGGGAAAATCAAATATCTGATGAGCGTGTTCCGTTCATTTCAGTGTGACTGCTTAATTTAGAGGTTAACACACATCTACAAAAGCTGGCATCCCTGAAAGCTAATAGATGGATCCATTTCCGCCTGTGAACTGGATGCTTGACTTTCAATCTCATCGGTGGTCAGACTATTTTTACTAACTTGGTTCGCACTAAAAGCATGAAATAAAATAAAAAAAGACTTCTTGATTATAACCTGCAAAAAATGAAATGACTTTTCATATCGTTATATTTATATGTTGCTTTTTATATGTATTTACATTTATGCTAGTTCTAAAGCAGTTAATAAAATTTGAATTAAAAAAGAGGGAAGAAATATAGGCGGTAGAAAGTTATTTGCACAAAACTGCATACCATCTGTTCTCCTTTCAAGTTTTTATTTTTAATTTTATTACCTGCTTTAGAATTTACATAAATATCTATTTGAGAGAGCAACAACAATTTTCGAGTGTTATAAACAGAAGTCTTGTTTATTTTCTAATTTTTAATGCGAACCAAACTAACAGAAATAGTACAGAACAGTCTAGATTCATTTCGTTTTTAAACATTTTATTCATGTAATGCTATGCAGTTTTTCTTTTTAATTAAAATAAAATTTCCTTCAGAAGGGTTCGATGGAATTAATGCTGCTTCAGCAGACTGTACTTCGTTTTCTTCAGAGGACGTTATCTTTCTCTTTTTAGAGCAACCATATTCGTCATTTACATTTTTTTTTGGGGGGGGGGGGTTAAAAAGCTTGTTATCGGTTTTGCTCGCTTCATTATACAACAACGTTCACTTAGAATATACTATTCTAAATAGTTCAGACTGCACGTTTTTACAAGAATACGCAGAAAATACTGGCTGACATTTTCGACAAATCGATGTGATTGCGGTGGATTTTCTGGTTAGCAAAGGCCGTTTTGACTATGATAGCACAACGCCAACAAAAACCTTATGTCTCGAATTCCGGCTATGCTATCATTTTTGGATTCGAATCCCAATGATCTTCAAATCAGCAAGCAAAAGCATTTTCTTCAACTGGAAACAGAAAGGGCTGAGGGGGCAAAAAAAGGAGAAATGCGTTCCACAAATAGGTTTTCTAGGAAGATTAACCGAAGGACAGTCGTTTCGAGCACTTTCTTGGAAGAAGAGTAAAGGGGTGAAATTCACAAATTGAGTATTAGTTGCATTATGGATGAGTATTTCAAGTTCATGGTTAAAGGTCATTCAAGTTAAAAGCCATTTTGCTCTGTTATCTGGTTTAGTACTGTTCTGTGATCGCTCTCTTTCTTAAAATTATGATTCCTTAAAGAAAACCAAGATGATAGGAGGGAAAAGAAAGTTGAAGATTTTTTCAAGTAAAGAAAAAACGAAAATCCTAGAATATTGGCCAGGTTAGATTTGCAGCAATTGCTAACCTCAAGAGGATAAATAATTAATCAAAAAACAAGAAAAAGAAAAAATCAGGGGCCAAAAAGCAATAAAAGACGTTTTCTTCAAAAAGATATGCTCAAAGTTTCTTTTACTGTCAAAATGTTTCTTTAAACTGGCAATAAAGCACTTAATAATGTAATAATAGAATAAAGACCTAACAAAACTAATACAGAGGAATTTTGATCAAGAGCCCATGTTGTCTATAGTATCGATTTCAAATTTTCACCATCATATTCCAAATTTCTATAAAGTTTCTTAAAGCCCCCGTATTAAAACCTCTTTATCTCGATTGTTTTCCTTCCTGTGAAATTCGAAACATACAGATTCAACTCTATGTAATATTCCCACTGCGCCGCTCATAAAATTAAACATACTTAACAATTTTCAGAATCTATGACAAAAAAAAAAGGTTACATATACGTAGATTTAACAAATCAATTTCATTTCTAAAGCGAAGTGTGAAATTTCACTCAATTATCAAAAAAATGTTGCAGCATAGTGAGGAGTGAGGCGTCTTTACGCTTGAGGGTCACTCATTGAGCTGATTTTCAATGGCACTGGGGGGGGGGGGGGGGGGGCGAAGTGAATTTTTGACCACTGATTTTTGATTTTTTTTCTTTTCTTTTTCTTTTCTCTTCTCTTTTTTTCTCTTCTCTTTTCTTTCTTTCTCTCTCTCTCTCCTTTTTTTGGGGGACAAACATTTCAGGGGGGGTTTTGTCCCCAAAACCCCCCCTTAGCTACGCCCCTGGCTCTGGCCCCTAAAGTACTCCATTGCTTGATTATAACCATAAAACAGGAATGAATTATTTGGTACAAGAGGTGTTTTCATGCCACTGCGAGAAATGATTTTTAAAAGATCTTTGAAACCCCTCCCTTTGTGAAATCCTGGACACGGGCCTGTGTATAAGTCCAGACCTTAGTTTTAATACGAAGCTCGCAGAATAGTGTTTAAGCAAAATGCAAACAACATGTAATCGGAATCTGCTCTTGTATTGTAGATTATAGAGACTCTGAAAGAGGGGGGACCTTAAATGTTATAAAAATAAATGCGAAACTACTATGTTTAAAAATATATTAGAATGACGATCAGATTGCGCTGCATAAATCATCATCTTCAATTTTTTAGTTATAAATGTAACTTATTGTATCTACTCTATTGTACTCTTACAGTTCAGTGCTTTATTATTAATAATGTTGTACGTATCGTAGGTACTGTTTTAGTTTTATATTTCTTTCCCATAGATCACTAATTTTGTGCATCGTGACAGTATTTTATGTATTCATTTTTTTTTTTTAATACGGTAAAAATTCAGCTCTTTTTGTTAGAACCGTAATTGTATAGTAAAAAAATGATCTAAAACAGTTTAAAAGGTGTTTAAAAGTGTCTAAAATGATTGGGTATGTTAATAAAAAAATCACATACACAACACTTTTCCACAACGCGAAATTTCGACTTACGCGAGGAGTATTGGAACGCATCCCTCGCGTAAGTCGGGATCCATTAAACTCACCTTTCGTTAGGAGATTGCGTTATGTTGCGACGATCATCCATCTTCTATTAGTTTCATTACTTTTTCTACTATCACTTAACGTTTAAAGCTGAATCAAAGATTAAAGAAACAAAATTTCCCCGACCATGCGCGCTTCTGTCGTATGCGCGAACGAAAGGAATGTCAGACGAGATTTGCGCCGTTACGCGCGTTATGTCACAAATCGGTTTACCCTCCCATAAGAAGTTACCACTTCAAAAACATTGGCAGTCATGGGACTGCCGACAGAAGTGAAAATTTAATAATACAAAAGAAATTTGGTATGTTTGTACGCGCGCGTGTGTGTGGTGTGTGTTTAATTTTCATTTATAACTAATTGTAATTTCAAAAATTAAAGTTTTATAATTTGTAAATTCAAAATATCAGCTACAGTCTAGTTTTAACATTAATCAGCAATGCCAGCATCAATTACATACATTTTGGTTGGTCTATTTCTGTTCGTTTACGAAGTGAATATTGATGCAATTATAGGAAATATTAGAAAATAAATTCTTAGTTTGTGTTATTCAGTTTTCCATGCATAAAAATAACAAACAATACACATACTGAACTTTCCACGCAATCAATTTGCTGCATTAACCCTCTTTAGCTGGCTTGACGGAAAAGCCGATATGCCGTGAGATTTACAGATTTAAATTAAAAAAATATATATATGATTTAAATAAAAAAATTCCAATTTTTTATTTTTTCAAATTTATATGTATCATTCATATTTAATATCATGATTTTTTTACGCCATGATGATCATCATCATAATTATATTCCTAAACGGATATAAAAGGTTTATGGTAGCCAAAATAGGAAATAAAAAATTTTGATTCGAGTCTGTTTAAATATCGTTTAAAGCCTGCATCAACTGCACTTTTATAACTCGTTATGCTAAGAGTGCAATCATCGAACATCGTTAAATTAAATTCTGCATTTAAAAATTCAATTAATGGTAGATTTTTATCATCTGCAAAGTTGATATTGAAATTCCCAGTCAAAATCAGTGGCAAATCATCGAAACTCTTCCCAGTTTTATCTTGAAATAATGCAAAAGCGTCTTTAGAATAAATAAACAAATTTTTATTCAGAAATTCTCGTACTGCGCTTGAAGACTTATCCGGTGAAATATAAACCGCAACCATAACAATTAGCTGTCCATTTTCAGAGTGGCAACCGCAATCACAATTTCTCATCGATATCATAAACATTGTTTTTTCTCATCTCAAAAAATCCCCAGCACCTGAAGAAGTTTTCATTTCAGAAATATTATATGAGGGTGAAGACCGAATTCTCACACGGGCAGTTTATGCGACTCTTGAGACTGATGCGCTGTCGATTGTGATACTCAAGTCTCGTAATCTTAACGAAAAAATCGCACGTAAACGAGCAGAGAGAAGCCGCGCATGCGATGTATTAATTCCGGTGTTGGTAAAGTGATGGCTTTTCGGTGTCGTGAAATGGATGGTTTTTTCCCACCTCAAATGTGCTCAACGCGACTAAAGAAGTTTTCACTTCAAAAACTTCTATGAAATATTATTCATGATACTTCCGATTTACTATGCTAAACATTTTCATTCCTGATATTAATGCAACAGTACGACTGTGGTTTAGAATAATGCAGTGAGTTCAAAGTTTAGATCATATATTTGCTGAAATTTAGAAGAACAAGTCAGTCAAAAACGACCGGCAGGATTGAACACTACGATGCTGGTCTTTCTAGCAGGTTAAGGGATACTTAAAAAAAGAACCGATTTTTTTCGAAAACCATCGAAATATGAGTTTTCTGTTTATATTTTGCCGAAAGCGGTAAAACGTTTTTTCAAAATGATGCCTTAATTATGGAATTTGATCACGTATTGAAGGAGATATGGCGTTGTGTTACAAAAAAAAAAAAAAAAAAAAACACCTTGGAGAAACTTTGTATTCCAAAAAAGCATTGCAATACTGTCTCTGAATTCGCCGAATCGATCGAGAAAAATTGCCGAATATACAAAGTTTTTGGGAGGTCACAGTGACCACCCGTGACCTCCTACCGGGGAGCACCTATTCGTTATAGTGGAAATTTCGTTATAAAAATCTATTGATTAATGCAGTGAAATTATTCATACACAGTATTGCACATCTGACGCATATTGAACATTAAACAATTTATGGAAAAATTAAATAATTTTTGATACACTTTTATTTTCCAAGCAAAAGTTTTACTTTTTCTCTACATTACTATTTTTTTTAATTGCGTGAATTTTTCTGCCTTTTCTCCTTTGCATGTTTTTTTTTTCCTTTGCAGAATGTTTTAGCTCCAGCTACAACATGCGCTGGTGATGAGTATTTCAAGAATAGTGTTAAATTTTTGCGGATTTTTCAATTCCCAGAATTTTATCCTGTTCATTATTTACTGAACCTGGTGACGCTTCGTTAGGCTTATTAAGACAATATGGTGTATAGTGGGAAAAATGGAATTTTTCTTATGACTCAAAACACAAAATAATAATAATAATAATAATACATATTTTAGTTAACCTGTATAGCAACACCTTCGAGACTAGTCACTGCAACAGTTCCTCTTGTAGGGAAGCTGCAGTCGTTTTCATTTTCGCAACACTTTTGCTGCATGTTTGCTAAGCTTTACTTTTTTTTTAAATTTGAGGTAGAAGAAAAGTAGAAAATACTAATTGGAAAATTCAAATTTTTACAATTTTACTTTACAAGCATTACTTTACTAGTAAAATATGACTATACTTGGAATTTTCAATGAAAAAGACAGAGCGAAAATGCGCTAGATTAAAAGTTGTATACGAAGCGGATTTTTTCCCCGTTTCGTTCCAAAAGAACTAGTCGCCAATGTAATTTTTTAGTCGCCTAAGAGACCTAGTTAAAGCGTTTTTTTTTTTTTTTTCTTTTTCAGTTACATATGTTTTTACTATTCTACTAAATGTTGTTGAATTTGCATTTTCCAATAACTCTTCGGCTAACCTTGCACCGACAAAATGCTGAACACTGATTAGTTTCAGAGCCATCTTTATTAAATTTAGACTCAGAAGTTTAAATCTAGTGTCAGAACACTAGATTTTAGTTTTTCATTCATCGCTTAGCGCTGAAGTAGCTACAGAAATTAGTCTGATATTTTTAATGATTTTTACTTGCCCTGATTCATGTTGTTTTTCCTTTTGCCATATTTTATATTTATTATTTTAATCAAGTCGTTTAAAAGTATTTCTCCTTCTGCCCGCAAAAAGAAGAAGAAAAAACTTGCTTTATCTAAAAATCTGCAAATAAAAAGAGACTGAAAGGAAGAAAATATGCTTTTGTGCATTTTTATTTGTAACGAGTAATTAAACATGTATTGTCGGTCACCATCAAAAGGAAAAATAAGGTCTCCTTTAATCATTTTATATCCATTAAAGTAATTGGTACTAAATATTCGCTTGGTTGGCCTCTTTCTAAGAGGATAGCACTGCATGGCGGTTTCGTAATAAGAATAATGAAATCCAAAATATAAAAAAAAATTTGCAATTTGGCAAAGATTCACCCTTTATCTACCATTGAATACTGAAAGGGTTAAATTCTGCGGCGAACCCTAATAACATGCTTCCATCATCCCCATTGCAGTATTCACAGAAATGTTTAATTCTCTCACTTCGACTGCTGATCCTCAGTGTCTGTTTGGATTTTTACCAGAGTGACAATAAAACCACTGCACGTGTCCATGGATTGGGGGAGATCTGATTTAGCTGAAAGCCCCATACGAAAAAAAAAACTGAGTCGGGGAGGGATGTTCGGGAGATAAGTCCCTGCTTCCCACCTGCATTGTCCGTAACTCTACACCTTCCCTAGCTTTAGCTTATCCTGTCTAGTTAAAAGCGTGAAAAGGGATAGCTTAATAATGTATGTGAGACGGTTGCCTTAACGGGATTTCCGTTTTATTGCAATAGCGAATCATTACCTTTTGATGAGGCAAATTGCGGCAGTCTTTGCCTCAGACTTAAAGTATCATACCCAATTCAAGAAAGCAGAAAATAGGCAACACATTAACAGTATCAGTAATATTAGAGGGTTTGGAAGCTGTGTACTAAAGAAGGTATTGGGTTACGGATAAAAGGTTGTTCTTTATAAATAGAACTACGAATGACATTATTCCTACCCATTTTGTTTTTTGTGTTAAGAGTATGACGCGTTTTTTTTTAAATATTATGAACTTTTATTTAAAGTTACTATTGGGTTACTCCCTGTAAAAGTTATTCCCCCCAAACACCACGTACCCCCCCTGAAAAAAAGAGAAAAATACTTCAACACCCTCCTCCCAAAAGAAAGAGAAAAATATCCCCCCCCCCCTTAAAAAATTCAACGGCCCAGTCTGCGCCATGACCCCGCCCTCCTCCCCTGGTTAGGAACCCCTGGCTAAGAGTAACTTGTTTTAAAGAAACTTTAAAATACTTAAACTACGACCATTTTATAATTTACGATCGGTTTACGAAACTTTTTTTTTTTTTTTGCCAACGAGGTTTTTAGAAATTATATCTAAATGAAATACAGTTTCTGAGCTATTCATAGAAAAAGATAAACTCGAATCAGTGAAATACTTTTGAAGCTGTTCCTTTTTAATTGCTGGTTTTCTCAAAATTTTGTGCTGAATTTCAAAAGCTTGACGAAGAAAAAAACTTCTTGCAAAATTCGTTCGGAATATTTCATACGTCTAAGCAAAACAGTTGATTTTAAATACCAACTGCTTTTTTTTTTTTTCGTTTGTGATGTTGGTCACGAGATACTTTTCAGTGCTGTCTGCTTTATTTTAAATGGCGTGGTGCATGCCCCGCCATTTCAAAATTTTCAGGAGAGGGGAGGAGGGGAGCGAGGGGTTTGTGTTTCATACTTTTAAAATGGAAAAAAATAGATACAAAAATGCACAATTACAATACATTTCTAAAATCCACGAGGGGAAGGATCAATTGACTCCCCCCATTGACCCCCCTTGATCACCCAAACGACGGTACTGAGTATGTATTTGTAATAAGAGAGTCAGAGTGGAGTTTTTATATGATCAGGAGTCGAAGTAGTAGATCTTTTTCTCTATTGTCTCCACAGCCCTGATTGCAACATATTCGCCAATGAGTGTTGAAAATATAGCTCACGCTTAAAAACAAAACAAAAAAAAGTCTTTTTCGTAAATTATTGAAATTGAAGAACCAAAAAAAAAATCTATTATGTTTTGAATTTTCAAAAGAGACTTCCGTCTAACAAGTTTTTTGTTTTTATTTGTTTGTTCAGTTATTACCCATTTTTTGAATTGTTATGGCATAGAGTTTTCCTTTCTGCCATTTTTTTTTTTTTTTTTTTGCTGGATATTTAAGCTTTCTTTCATGCTCTACTCATTTACAGTGGCGGATTGGTTGAAAAAATCGGCCCTGGCATTAGGAGATGTAGCGACCTCATAGCTCTTATAGATATTAAATTTTACCTAACGATTGGGAAATCACTTAAATACGAGGAAATTATTCTTAACAACTAAATATGTTTTATTTAAACAAAATTTAACAGATAAGAGCACTTCTGCGCTTTAATGGTGAACAAATTCATACAGTATTAGATAAACCTTATTTTGGGGGGAAATTGTGTTTGTAATTGTCTATTTAAGTATTTTTATAATGCCCGGAACTTGATTGAATATTTCCGTAATGATAACACTGCTTGGCTAGTACGTCCCTTTCTGCAGTCATAATAAGTAACCTAATTGCCCTGTTATATGAAACTGATCTAGCGATGTTCACATGGGTGAAAGACTAGGGCCGTCTTAGAACGTGATGGGTGGGTCCCTCGACACAAACATACATTATTGGGTCCTGTCATAAACATTCCCTTTTTTTATACTGCCATCATACCCTGACGACCCCCAGACTCGATACGAGGTCAAAAACCTGGTGCGAGGGGTCGGGTACGAGTTTGGCAGTCCCTTATTTTTTTTTTTTCAAACGCATGTATCAATACAAAGAGGGAGAAAGAGTGGACTTAGCTTTCTGGCTTCTTTTGGGAGTCACTAAAGTATTAGCAATATAAACTTAATGGAAAGATTAACATTGAGCCTGAAATAGGGGTGTCCAGGGGGCCTCTCCCCCGTAAAAGTTTCGAAATTGTAGTCTTAAAAACTCAATTTTATACAATATTTGGTGATGTTAGGGAAGCGTAGGTTCAGGGTTTCTCCTGCTGCAATTTTTCGGAAGTGGAAATCCAAAAACAGAATTTTAAATGATCTTCGAGTATATGGTATGAAGAGTGGTTCCAGGGGCTCTCCTCTGAAATTTTTTAAAAAATATTAGCTCTGAAAACGCAATTTTAGAAGATCTTTTGTGATTTTAAGTCGAGATAAATTCCGAGGCCATCCACCAGAATATTTTTATATTGAAGTCTTAAAAGCGTTTTTTGGTAAAGACTAGGGCACCGGCAGTTACTTGAAAGTTAAATTCCAAAAACAAAATTTTTTCCTGACCTTCAGTGATGTTAGGAAAAGGAGTTTTCAGGACGCTGTTTTAGATCATCTTTGGGAATGTTAAAAAAAATGAGAGAGGTTCGAGTACTTTAATTCAGCAAATTTTCCAAACTGGAATTCCATGTTATGGCGGGAGTGGTTTCGGCTGTTCTCCTATGAAGTTATTCAAAATTGAAACTCAAAAATTCAAATTTTACACGATATTGGATGATATTAGGAGGGGGGGGGGAGGTTCTGGGGACCACTAGAATTCTTTCGACATTGGTTTTTATCAACTCATTTTCTTTTTAAACTGAGGGGCCCGAAACGGTGAATTTGTACAGCATACAGAATACTTAATGTTTCGTCAAAAAATGTTTGAAACTCACATTTCGGCGACCTTTGGCCTTTGATTTGATAATCTTAATAATGTAGTCTTTCATGCTCCTCAATGTCATTTTAAGAGTGCATTTTTTAAAATAATTTTACGGAAAAAAATATTTTGTCACTTTTATTCCAATTGTTATAAACAGGGTCGCCGAGAGCAAAAGCGGATCCGGGAAAAAAATGACAGAGGTAAATTTTTTCACAAGCCTCCTTCTACACCTTTCAGCATTAGGATATTTTACTCTCTGCACGAGTTCAATTCCGAGCCTGGCCCCTATTCTCCAACTAAGCTGACATGACCTCACGTCGACCCTTATTGTAAGTTGCATTTTATAGCAATTGTGAATTGTCGTTTATATATAAAATTGGCAAAGAGACCAAAAGTATTTTAACTTTTTACTACCGCTAAGGTTTCCCTGTTTTTTTTTTTTTTTAATTTATTCATTTATTTTTTATTACAGCACTAAAAATATATTGGCATCCCCAAGGCCCGACTAACTAAAAGTGAGGCCCTAGGCCCACATTAATTTAGAGGCCCCCCTGAAGACTATGCAGTGTTTGATTTACATTTTTAAATCACGGATGCACTTTTGGAGGCCTCTTTGTCTAATCACACAACTATGTATAAATCACTTATGTGCATTTATGAATCCCCTTTGGGCCCCCTCATAACCGTGACCAAGTAAATTCGTTGCTGGCAGAATGATTAAAAATTTCCCTTTAAAGAAGTTTTTTTCCAATTAATAAGTCAGAATTTTTTATTTTTTTAAAATATATGTATGCTTCATATCGTTGCAAAGCTATGCATAATTCTTTAAAAAATGCGGGCCCCTTGGGAACATGGGGCCCCAGGCCTAGGCCTAGTCAGCATGTGTGGTAATCAGGCCCTGGGAAGCCCCATTTCAGAAATTCCCCGCCCCCTCTTGGTGACGGCCCTGCCTCCCTCCACCTGCAAACTTTAGCCCTTTTTTTATGCAATACTGATGGTATAATTTAGTTTCAGATCATGAAACGGCACAATAGTAAAGAAAAGACTACACCAAAGCTGTAAAAGATTCTCAAATACACTCTCTAACAAAAGAAATGACGCACCAAGAAAGCGTAGTCAGAAGTACTACTAAAGAGTAAAGAAATGTTTTTTAGAAAAATCTCGAAAAAAACCATGACACACAGAAAAAACTATTCATTCATAAGGACATTTTTGCTTGGAGAAATTGCTAATATTTTTCTCAAAAATAAAGAAATGAAAAAAATTGTTCACATTTGCCCCCCTTTCCCCTATACTACTTGAATGTTCACAAGCAATTTTTAATATAACGTAATACGTCAATAGATTTTATCTTTTTTGATATTTTCTCAGAAAAAAACATTCAGATTTACATTCATATCTGATTCTAGTGAATATGACATATTTCTCTTTAATGATCAATTTTCACTAGTTGAGTTTTTGACATGTCATACTGAAATCATGCTTTTGACATCAAAAACCCAACCTTGTATTTAAGTCATGAGTGGTGGCAAGGTAAAATTCTGAAAATTGTTTTTTTATAATAATAATTAAATAAGGGAGAATGGAATTCATTTTAAGTGAAGGATAAATTACTTTTAACTACAAAGTATATAGCAAAAAATATTAAGTCTCATGTTCATAGTCTCAGCTACTTTTATATAAGTGAAATTTAATTTATAATGACTAATTACAAAAATATGGGGATAAGTGAAAAACTAATTTGCTGAAATATCTCAACGAAAATGAAAACATATCTCAGAATTTGCTTTAAAATAAAATAAATTCAAGAATGAAGTAACGAATTTTATTTGTCTTAAATCGGGTCCGACCCTCCGATCCATCGCAGCAGCGTGGAGTTCGGAAATTGTCGGTGTTCCATTATACGACCGATGATGTCGACATGTTGCCCTGAATAACTGAATTCACATTAATGTGCAATTACGTATCATGTATTTCGTTTTAGTATCCATTTTATTGTCAGAGCCATCATTTCGCTCGACGTATTTTTATCTGGTATTTTGCTCAGTCGGCCATATATTTTAAGTCCGACCGCCAAGAATATCGATTGATATCCGATTCGAGCTATCGTAACTTCGGATCAGATCCAACACCCCTTTGAGCATGGTCGGGTGGGTCAGCCAGATCCGACTCATCGGAGGCAGTTCCGCTTTGCGCATGCGCCAACACTGGTCGGTGCTTCATTACGGATCCGATGGTCGGGTATGCAACACCTGCCTTTTTACTTCCTCTTACAAAAAAGGAAGCATTGTGTTCGCGAAAAAAATTTCATTCAAAAATCGGCCTTAATTTCTATTTTGCTCACCCCCAGGGGTGCCCACAGGGGGGGGGGGATTATGGCGCAAGTTGCGCCATCAAAGTTTTTGGGGGGGACTTTTTTTTTCGAGAAGGTTTTTTTTTGGGGGGGGGGACATGAAATTTTTGAATTGCGGAAAGAAAAAATATTTAAACTCATTCCACAAGAAATAGATGCATTAATAATACTTTCTTCACGAACTCTTCAGGGTCGTTGCCTGGGGAGGGGGGTTCACCCCCCTCACAGTTTTTCTGAAGTGGGGCCACCAATTTCATTTTGGAGAGGCAACTAACGAAGAAAAAGGGAAACTCTTCGTTGTTTAAAAAAAAATAGTAATTATAAATGAACAATTGAAATAATAGTGACAAAAAGTATTTTTTCTGTAAAATTTGAATAGAAAATGTAATCTTAAAATACAATTTAGGAGCATCCATTATTCTCTTTTACTAAGAGTATCTAAGTAAGGCCTGCAGAAATGTACGCTTCAAACATTTTTATTAACGCAAAAAAAAAGTATTCAGTGCAGTACACTAGGCCGCAGAGTGGGTATGTCTGCCTAGTTGGAAACTATGGGCTCGGCTCAAATTAAATTATTGTGCATAGAGTAAAATTAGCATAATGGGAGGGAGGACCGGCTACAAAACTAACATGGTGCACTCCTTATCTCTCGGCGGCCCTGGTTATAAAAAACCATGCTTCATGGTTCTTGAGTTAAAAAAAAATACATAAATAAATAGGACAGCTTCATTAAGACAGCCCTTAGGATAGGGGTCGCGAAGCATTCCCATATGTTTTTTTTTTTTTTTTAATGAAAAATATTGTCCTGAAAATCATTGCTGAGTGGAGAAAAATGTATGGGTCGCCGAAATAAATTTGAAATGACAGAGAGAGAGAAAAAAACACTTAAATACAAAGAGAGATTCAAAGTATTGTAATGAATACTCACACCAAAAGTTCTAAATGTTGGAATGTAAAAATCGTAAGTAAATCAAAGCTTAATCAAGAGATGCAGGTGGCATATTTAAAATAAGATGAAGTGGGACAGAGACCTAAGGTATCACAGAAAATTACCACATCCGTTCAAAATGTTAAAAGTCCTTTTTTTTAAGACCGTTAACACTTGTATTGCAAGAAAACAAAAATATTAGGCCGAGAAATTGAAAATTTTATTACTGAAAGTCCAAGTAAATAATCGTGTTTGGCAAAGGAAAATTGGAAGAAAATATCACCACAATATTTTTATCAATAATTAAAATTTACAATGAAGATAGGAGGAACGTAGCCAAACTGAAAGGAAAAGTGGAGAACTCCAAATCCTTCTTTTTACGTCCCCAAAGCTAACCTGGAAGCAGTGGCGGATTGGTTAAAGAAATCGGCCCTGGCATAAAGGGATGTCGCTGCCCCGTAGCTTCTAAAGATACTAATTTTTACAAAAATGATTGGGAAACGAAATCACTTAAATATGAGGAAATTATTCAAAAAAAATAACTACTTTCCTTTAAACAAATTTATCAGATGAGATTCTTTTCTGTGTTTTAATGGTGAACAATTGATACACGATAAGCTAAACCTTTGTGTGTAAAAAGAAAGGTGATTGTAATAATCTATTCAAGTACTTTTAAGTTTCCTGGTGCTGTATTGATTATTTCCGTAATAATATCTTCTAACATTACTTCAGTTAGAATAGGGAGGTTATTAGGGAGGCGAGGGGTGTGTGCGAACCCTTAATTTTTTCAAACACATGTACCAATACAGAGAGAGATAGGGAGTAGATTGATTTTCTTGCATATGGAAGTTATTAAACATTAGCATTAGAAACCTAATTGTAAGTTTAACATTGATCAGAAATATAAGGTCCAAGTAAATAATCGTGTTTGGCAAAGGAAAATTGGAAGAAAATATCACCACAATATTTTTATCAATAATTAAAATTTACAATGAAGATAGGAGGAACGTAGCCAAACTGAAAGGAAAAGTGGAGAACTCCAAATCCTTCTTTTTACGTCCCGAAAGCTAACCTGGAAGTGAGTTTTTAAAACTTAGGTTTTGAAAAAATGCCAGGAAAACGTTCTCAAATCCCAACCCTTTTCTCTTAACGTAAAGTCATTAAAGATGGCCTACACCTGAGTATTTAGGACAGCAATTTCAAAAAACCATGAGAGTGCTCCCAACGTAACCTCCGAGGAACGCCCTCTCAATTAATCATTCATCATCATTCAAGGTGGGATAAATTTCGTCGTTTGGACTTTAATTTAAAAAAAAAACTCCCTGGGGTGTCCCGAAACTGTCGTCCTCCAAATATTACCGTAGATCCTCAAAAATTTCATTGTTAAGGCTTCAATTCAGAAAATTTTTCGGAGATCTCCAAAACCTTCTATTCCTCATACAGTATTGAAAATCGTCTACGACTGCGTTAATTGAATTTCAATTTTGAAAATTTGCCAGGGGAGGACTCCGAATCTCTCCACCCATTACCAAAAATCTTCTGAAACTGCGGTTTCTACAGATCGTATTTTTTTCGAGAGAATGCCCTCCCCACAACCCTCGACAACACCATCGAAAAATGTCTTAAACTTCGGTTTTAGTGCTCTAATTACGGAACATTTCTGGTCGCGAGCCCCTTCAAAACTCTCCCTCCCCCTTACTTTTCATCGAAAGTTGGCTTAAATTACGTTTTTAAAGCTTTAATTTCAGGAAACTGGCGGTACACTAAATTTTTACAAAAATCTCTACAATCGCGTTTTTGAGTCTTCAAAATTTCAAAAAAATTGGGGGGGGGGGGAGCCCGCATCTCTCTTCCCCTTAATATCACCATTGATCGTCTAAAACTGCATTTTTTGAACTGCAACTTTCAAACTTTCCCGGGGGAGAGCCCACGAACCCGCCTTTACGTGTGTGTCATAATCAGAAATAATTCACAATTGGGAATGCGTGCTTGAAGTTTGAATTTTGAAAAATTTATAGAACGATGACCCCGAGGCTCTTTCTCCCTTAACATCACCATAGGTCGCCTAAAACTGTGTTTTTCGAATTCCAATCTTGAAAATTCCCGGGGGAGAACCCCCGGACCCCTTCTTCTGAACATAATTAAATATAATGTTTGATTGTGTTGGGAACTTAAATTTGGAAAAAATATCGGGAGAGGCTATCCTGGACATTCACTCTCCTTCCTCCCAAACTTAAAATGTAGTCTAAACCTGCGTTTTTATGTCTTCAATTTCGAAATAATGCAAGAAGGTAGCCCTCCGACATCCCCTCTTCTGATTGAATATTATCCTTTACGATTAAATTTATATTACTAGTACTAAGGTCTAGTAATATGACTATCCCAGCTAACCCACAAGTCAAATCTTCTCTCTCTCAGCATATTGGAACATGCGTTTGAAACAATTTTAAAACAATTAAGGGGCCACCAAAAGCTTAACCCCCCCCCCCCCCCCAGTTTTGTGACCTGGCGACAAGTTGGATCAGACGATTTGATTTCTTTTAAATTTTTTATAAATTTTCTGGAAGTATCACAATTCTGCATGATGAATATGTGTGACAATAATGAGAGGGAGAGAGGTCAAAAATGTTTTATTGTTTGTAATAATTCTGACCAGTATGCTCTAGTGGTCTTTCATATGCACCTTGACAATAGTTTAGAACTAGTTTTGAAGTTTACGAATAACATATTTTTTATCCCTCCAATCGACAATTAATATATTTTCTTCATTAACTAGCTTGAGCTTACGAAGAATTTTTCATTTCACTTCACTCCCATCTTTTCTACCATTTTTAAACTGATTGTTTTAATTTATCATTATATAATATTTATTAAAACTTTCAGTGAAGTTGGTTTTCACTGATGGAAGTAGAATAGTCTGTTCTTAAGGTGTTTAGATTATTTTTCGTAAATCATATTTACTTTCTTCCATATCTGATATATATAGAAGAATATTTGGTTCGTTAAAATTCTCGAGTTCTGATTTTTGATGTGTGCTGAATAGCTGAATCCATTTTTGAGGATTTCCGAAAAATAGCTGTCACGGTGTGTGTGATCCATCTTTTTTGATTATGCGACTTCAATTTTGGAAAACTTTCAGGAGAGTGATGCCACTGTACGTCCAGAATAATACTCTCATTATCATCAAGAGTCATCTAAAACTGCGCTTCTAGTACTGCAATTTCGAAAAATTTATAAGAGAGCGCCTCCTTTCCTTAACACGATCAAAGACAAGCCTGGAATTGCGTTTTTGGAGTATTAATTTCAAAAAATTGCCGAGGGAATTGCATCAAAATTCACCTTCCACTAAAATTATCAAGATCGATCAAAACTGCGTTTTTAAAGCTACCAAGTTCGAAAATTTAAGTGGAGCGCCCTTCTTCCTTCCCCTCCCCCACTCTTGTCAACCTTATTAAAGAGTCCTCTTAAATTTGGTTTTCAGAGCTTCAATTTCAAGAAAAATTCCGGGAGAGCTTCCGAAAACTCTTTTTCTTAACGTCACAAAGGTCGGCTACAATTGCAATTTTAGAAATTCAATTTCAGAAAACTGCTTGTCCCCCAACCATAGATAAGCGTTTCTAAAACTTTAATTTCAAAAATGTTACTGGGGCGAACCCTAGGATCTCTTCTTTCTCTAACATTACCACAGATAGTCTAAAACTGCGTTTTTAGAACTACAATTTTGAAAACAAAGTAGAGCCCTCCTTAACACAACGGTAGACTAACCACAATTGTGCTTTTAAAGTTTCAATATTGAAAAATTACCGGGAAGGGGCCACCAAACCTTTTATATCCCTAACATCACCAGAGATAGTCTAAAACTGGTTTTAAAACTACAATTTAAAAAATTTTCCGGGGGAGAAACCCTCAGACCCCCTATCTAAGTGACAATAAACTTCCGTTTCAAGGTTCATATTGTATACATGTAGCGATGCTTCCATCCCAAGCCAGAAAGTTGAATCCACTCTCCCTGTAAGTATCCATACGTTTGAAAAAAAAAAAAAATGCAAATAAGGTGTAGCAAAATTCAGGGGTACCCAAAAGTTGTTCGCTCAAGGTCCACGTTGTGAAATTCGGGAAAGCAAGGCGGGTCAGCAATCGAACACTATTTCAGTTGAAATGGTATTTGTTAGCGCTATCCCCCCCCCCCCCCCCCGTAAATTTTACTGGAAATCAGACACTCTAAAAACTGTTATGTTTAACACAATTCGAAAGCGAAAAAATTTTTTGGGGGAATTTGCGCCATTGAACTTGGGGGGGGGGGATGGGCACCCCTGCGCACCCCCCGAATGAATGTTAGGTTTTTTTTTCGACTCGACCACACGTGTATATATGCATAGGAACGTACAGACACCCGAAATATCCATTTTGACGATCCCCGAGTTAATTACAACGAGGTTTCTCGTGACATCTGTATGTACGTATGTATGTGCGATTGTGCGTATGTGTGTATGTGTGTATGTATGTCGCATAACTCAAGAACGGTATGTCCTAGAAAGTTGAAATTTGGTACGTGGACTCCTAGTGGGGTCTAGTTGTGCACCTTCCCTTTTGATTGCATTTGGATGTTCCTAAGGGGCTCTTTTGCCTCTTTTTGTAGGGAAATCATTGTTAATTTCGATGTAAACTCAAGTGGTGTTATAATTTGGCGGACACTTAGCGATATATCGCCAGATATGTCGCCAAGTTTTTTCGCCAACTGGTGACAAATTTGGCGATTTCTTTTTAAAAATCTGGTTCCAATTTGGCCACTGTTGGTGATTAGAGAGTAAACTATTGTATCACATTAAAATTGCCAGTAATGGGAAAATGACATTAAATTGGAGTAAACGGAAGTCATGTGATGCACACATCAGCTCGTTTAAATATTCAATAGGCATAGCCATAGGGACAACAGTCCGAACCTAAATTTTTGAGGGCTTAGCCAAAGCGATTTTTGAGAGGGGGGATTATTTATATTTGCCGAATGAAACTTCAAATTTTACCGAACAATGAAATATGAGCATATAAACGTAGATGCCTGCATCTAAGCATCACTTTGAAAAAAGAGTAAAAAATGCAATTTTTGTAATGAAAAGCATGAAAAATGTAATTTGTTTAATACGGTCTTGCAATTTGCTGAATCATCTGACAAAATTTGTCATGAAAGGAAATTCTTTGGAAAGTCCTGGTGACCTCCCATGACCTCCATTGGGAGGACATGGGAGGGCACCTCCCTGGCCAGATATTTTTGAAAAACCCCTAAAATAAAACTAATAACTGTAGTTGGGTATTGTAAAATTAACTTAAAGGGATTTTGAGCTGTTATGCAACTCAGATTCCTCTTTTAATAATTTAATATTGTAATAAGTATAGAAAAATATACACGAACAAAACAGTAAGAACTATTTTTAGCTTTCTCCACGCTCGTCATCAAGTTTTTTTCCCTGGGGGGAGGGAGGCAAAATGCACACACTTTTAATGTATTTTTAGAAAACAAAAATGCAGCCTAATAACATTGTGTTTCTAAAATCCGGTGGGAACGATCGACCTCTCTGATCTCCCAAAGTGACGGCCGATTTCATTCGAAAGAAATTTTTTTGCGAAATCAATTTTCAAACATTTTCATTTCCTGCACAAAGAAGTCTCCAATTTTTTTCCTAAATAACATTCCAAAATTTAAACAAAAAGTTTCTACCCAGACCGAGTTGGCTTTTATTCAAAAATGAGCAAAGGAAAAATGTATTGCTTCCTTGTGGAGTAGACCTTAAGTTGCCTCATAGTTCCAAAAGGATTCCAAATTTTTGCGCAATGTCGGCGGCAGAATTAGCACAGATTTTTTCTTCGATGAAGCTTTCAATAAAGTCAACACTGCTTCTCTAACAGAAACAGGGGTGGATCCGGAAATTTTTGTAGGGGGGGGGGGGCAAGTTTCAATGGCCAACGTTATACCTTCGACGTAAAAATATCAGTTAAGCAGGGAGCAGGGGTGCCATTCCTCCAACAAGTGATTGCGCACCCCTCCTTAAAATGAGATCAAGTCCCTACTCAAGCAAACTAAATCCCCCTCCCATAAAAATTTCAATGGCGCAGCCTGTGCTATGAATTCCACGCCTAACTTCTGCGGGCACCCCTCAGTTAAGTGGAAAAGGAACAAATTAAAACATAAATCTTCGTCAAAATATACGGGTGATTCTCTCCAAATAGATCAAACTAATGCCCCAAGCATAGGTTTCCTTAGTTTATAATTCAGGGCAGTCCAGAGCCAAGGCAGGCCCCTTGGCAGTTTGGTGGACTTGCCCTCCTCCACCCAAACCTCTTATAAAACTACACCGATTTTCAAGTCGGGGACTCTCCAAGGGCCGGGTTCCTAGTTTCCGACTATACTAGTATCAGGTTACCAAGATGTGCCAAATTCAGTTCCTTGATACATAGTGCGGAAAAAATGCAAAAATCATGATTCTTGCGTTTTTGTAGCATATTTTTTAAGATAAACTTTTGTGACTGATGTGTTGCATTTATTTAGTACTGAATTCAATATTTTAGAAGTTCTTTTGTTATTGTTTGTTTTTTCTTACTTCTACTGCATACTGTTAATGTCTTAAGCATGAGAAAAAAATATAACACATTTCATTTTCTGCACTACTTGGGATTGAAAAAAAAAATCGAAAGCATAGCGGAGCAGTTAAGATCATTTCAATGTAAAAAGGAATTGCTTCATTCTTATTTTTGGACATCAAAACCTTAATTTAAAAAAAAAAAAAAAAAAAAGCCTTGCTACTCAATTGATATTCTTTGCTACTACACTGTTATAACCAGGGGTTCCAGACGAGTGAAAATATTCCCTCTAAGGTGAAAGCATAGTGCCTGAAGGTGCAATGCAGGCTGGAAAATAGAGCAGAGGAGCCGAAACAGCATGCAATCGCAAAAAGACTCATTGCGCATGCGCTTTTGCCTTAGACATACATTCAACCACCTCAATATGACGGACAAATGATGATTGCGTTTGTGTGTCTTTCACATTGAATGAAGTACACTATTGGATTAAAACACAACTTTTCTAGGATTAATTATCCGAAATTACAAGTAAGTACAGATTTTGATCACATTGTAGCTTTTAGGGCTTTCAAACATAGTTAAGTGTTTAAAAGTGCATTTATTGCTTTTCAGTTACCGTTACTGTCTTTTTGTTAGTTAACCGTTACTATTGTGAAATTTCCATCATTCAAAACGCTACTAAAAATATCTGTCATTATTTTCTTGAGTACTCGATAAGCAGCTTTTATTAATCACCAAAAAAAAAAAAAAAAAACACCTGCTATAAGATTATCAATAATGAACAAGTGAGAATCTTAATAAAAATGATTCTTGTGCTTCGTAGATTATAACAGAAAGCTAGCGAAAAAAAAAATCTCTCTCAGTCTAGCTCTTTTTTTTTTTTTTTGCTTTTTCATTCAAGTGTTAGAATCATTTCCTGTTGGCGGTTAATGTCTCGATAGCGTTAGAAATTTCTTTTTGTTTTTTAACTGTCGAAAAACTTCATGTGCATTTTATTTTGTTACTTTTGATTTACGTTTATGAAACGATTTTGTTTTTCCGTAACTGTAATATCCCTGAATATTTTTGGCTCTTCATGTAAATAATCCATAAGTACAGCTATGTTTCATTTTTGGAATGCGTCATGTTTTAGTAAATGTATAATTTCTCACATTATTTAAATAATTATTCGTCTTTAAATTATAACAATTTGTGACAGATCTTTGATACCCTGTAAAGGGTAGATATTTATTGTTTTATAAATTCTTAACATTACTTTTTGTAAAAAAAAAAAAAAAAAAAAAAAACTCATCAGAACTCTGAATTTTTCACATGTTTTTAACGGCCCCAGAGTTATTAATATTATTTATTTTATGAATTTTTAAGAAAACGATAAAGATTTCGCTGGTCCACAAAAATTTTCATTTGCTTTTACCGCGCCCGTGGGTCAAAAGAGGTTGAGAGACACTGAGTTAGAGCAATGAGCACTTCTTAACTATGTTGAAAACTCTGAAATATGGTCAAATGCTGTAATTACATGTTTTAATCATTTCCAGTATCGAGTTCAATGTGAAAAATGTCCAAAACGTAGATATCATAAATCAAAACAAAACTTAAAAATAAAAATATGAAAAAAAAAAAAAAAAAAACCACAACTGTATTCAAAAACGCACACAATACGGGGGAGGGAGGAGGAGGATCTATAGTAAGGGTGCCATTTCGCTCTCCAAAGATTCCTTTTTTTCACTCCGGCAGTCTATTTTTTAAAAGGTGCCTGTTTTTCACCCTATTTAGAGGTGCGATTTCGGCTCCGTATTGGGTGCCGCTGGTGAACAAGCGTTTCTCCCTTGAAAGGTGCCGAATGCATCCTGTAGTTTTAACAGTGTAGTGTTTATGACTCACCCATATTTTATGAGAATGATTTTGAATTCGAATAAAATGGAAGAACAAAACTTGATCGTGAGTGATTTCAAACTATAATTATTATGAAACTAAACCAAGTTTGAATACAACTTAAAATAATTTTTTTAGAAGAAAATGTTAATCTGTTTGAGCCAATAAATTCGTATACTACTACAAAAAATCTTTTCCTGATTTGGAAGAGAAAGTACTGTTATTCATTTATTTTAAAGTTTATCTTCAAAAAATTGTAGAAGAGAGAAAGAATCATTATTAATATTAATAATATAATAAATTAATATTAATTATAAGAAGTAAAATCGAATTTATCAATGAAAAGTCGTTGAATTTAATAATATATAGCAACCATATTAGAAAATAGTTATATATTTACATTTATAAAATATATATAACAACATAGAGGGAAAAATACAAATACTCAGAAACTTATTACCACATGGTACTTCATTTATACGTCTTTTATGAAAGAAATTAAATATTTCATGAAGCATTTTTAAAGCAATTACTGTTATTACAAGAAGATATTTTTTAAGTACTGTTAATCGTGTATAATGGAAAGATTTTGTAACTACTATATTGATTCAAAATGCAAATAGCTGTGTACATAAATGACTACAATAAATATATATAGTAAAATATTCTTTTTGCAAAATATTAAAATAACTATAGAGGAATAAGTACGGAATATCAGAAGTTGGTTGGTACATAACGTTTCTTTAATAACCCCAACAAAAATATTATCCTATGAAATATTTTTAAGAACAAACCTTTACTTTAAAACTGATATTTCCAAGCACTATTGACTGTGACTTTTCAAATGGATACTAATGATGAACATTCAAAATATGATCAACTATGTAATTACTGATGCTTATGATTCAAATAAATGAAATAAGCTGTAGTAAATACATCTACTCAAATATTTGCATTTGTAGAATATATGCGCAACTCTAGATGAAAAAATATGCGTTCTCCGAAACTGACACAACAGGTTGGCACATAACGTTTTACTAATAACCCCACACAGAAATATTATCCAATTGAAACATCTTTGAGAACAACTACCTTTGCTCTAAACAGATATTTCCAAGAACTATTGGTTGAGACTTTTAAAATGGATATCAATCATACAAATTCAAATCATAATCAACAATGTAATTACTGATGATTATAAAACGAATAAATGAAATAAACTATACTGAATGCATGTACTGAAATGTTTGCATTTGTAGAATATATACTCCTGTTTGCGAAAATTGCAACACAACGAAAGACTTACGAAAGTGAGCTGAAAATTGCAGGAAATATAAAGTAGGGCAAGATAAGCAAATGATTAGAATTGCAGACCGGTAGCGCATGCGTATACTGAGCAGCGCCCTCTGAACGGCGGATCAAACCGAATATAAATAGACGGCTGTAGCGAGGCGTGCATGATTATCGGTCGTGTTATATGCTAAAGTAAACGTAAATTAAATCTTTACTAGGTCTCTTCAACGAAAGAAAGCGAAATTTGAGCAAATTTCGGAGTTTGAACGGGATAGAATCGTCGGCCTTCGTGAAGCTGGATTGTCTTATCGTGCAGTAGCCGCTCGTGTACAGCGTAACAGCAGCATAATCATGCGTGTTTGGAAGCAGTGGACGGACGAGGGTCGGACAGCTCGGAAATCCGGGAGTGGACCCCGAAATATGACGTCAGCTCGCGATGACAGACACCTGGTGCATATGACGCTGACGACCGCACAGCTTCTTCTAGACAATTGGCAGCACAGTGGTCAACAGCTACAGGTGTTTCATTGTGTGCTTTATCAATTCGGAGACGTCTGCTGCAGCGTGGGCTGCGCGCAAGGATTCCTTTATACAGGATTCCTCTCATGAAAAAACCATCGCCGCCTGCGGCTACAATGGGCCAATGTGCATAGGAGCTGGCGTGCTGATTGGCAGTAGATCGTCTTTTCTGACGAATCCCGCTTCAATTTGTGGCACCATGATAGCCGATTTCGTATCAGGCGCTATGCCGGTGACGAAATGGGAACTTTGGGCGCCGAGCACTTTGGGCGCCGGGAACTTTGGGCGCCGGGAACTTTGGACGCCGAGCACTTTGGGCGCCGGGAACTTTGGGCGCCGAGCACTTTGGGCGCCGGCAAGCGAAGTTTGAAACCCTCTCAATTACAGTGCATTGGCGAAATTCGGAAGCTGCCAAAATGGTTGGCGAGAATTTCGCAGTGCTGCTCTTTGCGGAGCGCAATGCTGCTTATGCTCTGCTCAAGCGCCTCTGCTTGCAACCTGTGTTTGAAAACAAAGTTCATTGTAATAGTCGCGATTGTCATAAAGTTCTGTATTTTTAAAACTCTGAACGATATTCTTTTGTCGTTCAATTATTTGAACACAATATGTATCAAGTTTTTAAATGTTGCAAGTCGTGTATGGATATTACGCTAGTTAAATTTTTATTGAGACTTATAAATTTTGTTTACAAATGCTCCTTGTGCAGTCGTGAAAGCTTGGCTTCATCTTCATACGTTATGGCTTTCATATTTTAACTCGTATTATATTTAAAATCCTTGAAACTTATGTTTTGTCACATACAATCTTATTTTGTGAAACAACCACGAATTTTGTTAGCGTTAATAAAAAAATGTTATATTGTTGACTAATATAATGTAAAAAATATATGAATTTTTTAGGATATATTTGGCATTTCTTTTAATTCAGTATTGATTCAATGTATTTTAATTCGTAAATATACTTCAGTTTGATTCTTCTGTGTGTTGAAGTTACGCATAATTCAAATTGCAGACGATATTCCTTTTATATTTTCCGAAAAATATTAAAGTGCATATTACTTATGAGTTAAAATCAAGTTGGGTTGTGGAACAGTCAAAAAATATTAAGAATTTTTCCTACCTTTCCTGCAATCCTACTGGTGATTAAAAAGTTAAAGTTGAAAATAAAGAATGATAACGGAATATCATATCAATTTATTTTAAATACTAATAAAATCTCGGCTGTGTTTCTTAAAAAAAAAAAACCTATATTGTCCCCTCAAAGCAACAGTAAGATATCTTAGTGTTATATCTGTGATTAGGTATGTTACTGTTGTTCTGAAGCTATGATGTATTTTGGTTTTGCATTAAAAAAACCCGAGTTTAGACCAAAATATCTAGGACAGCATCAAGACAAGTAAAAAAATAAAAAAAATCTAAAGATGGAATGGCAGATCTACCATGTTGCAATTGTAAGGGGCTCCCAGGACCATAAGGCTATAAAGATGATTCAAAATTGCAGCCTTTTTATTTTTTTTTACTTAGTTCTATGATAGACAAAGACTTAATAAATTTTTTAGAAATATCAATATTTTGAAATTTACCAAACTAAACAATGAGATGGGCTGGTCATTTCTCAAGAATGGAAAATGACAGAGCTGCGTTGACGGTCTTTAGTGCGATCCCATTTTGACAGCGACCAATGGGTAGACCAAAAACAAGATAGGTCGACTGTGTTGACTCTGATTTTGATTTCATTAAAATCAAAAACTGGAGGTCAACGACAAAGAGGAGGACAGCCTGGCGGGATCTCCTGAAAAAGGCCAAGGCTCGCAATGGGCTATCCAACCAATTATGATGATAATTACAGACAAAGGGGTCCCCAAAAATATATTTCAATGGGCCTCTTAAACCCATAAATCAGCCACTGAAAACTAATCTTCTGGTAACTCTGAAGTAATTTGAAGTGAATATTTACCAAATACTTGAACTACCTATAATCTGTGAAAAGGTAATTGTTTCTTATTCACAGTAATTATTACAATTGGCTAAAATCACCTTGGTTTGCTCAAGACATGAATAAGTACAGAAATTCTTAATTTCTTAGTATTCCTGAACTGCTAATACTGTACTAATACTTCGTATAAGCAGGCTTGTCATTTCGAATTTTTCCAGGGTTTGAGGTGTGGGAGAGGGTGTTTACTCAATGCAAATTTTATTGCAGAAACTACAACCCCTTATGTGTAACATTAATTTCTCAAAGCTAGGGGTGAGGCAATTGACCCTCCTAAATGACAGGCCAGCTTATAGGAAGTTTAAAAATTTCGACGGGGTCAACAAGAGGCCATGTCTGCCTGGTGTAAACCTAACCGGCAGCTCTGTAATGCTGTGATTAGGATTTGCGTAGCCTTCACAATATTCTCAGGTTAGGTTTGCCCCAACTATAGTGGGCCTAGCATGGAATCTAAGTGATATATTTATGGAGGGCTCAAAAGAATAAGGTTTTCTCAAAATATCTTCCGTTGAAAGGTTCTTCATTCATAAGGGCGTAAGGATTGGTAGGAGCACCATGGGCTCTCACAACCCTTTGCACTGAATCTTATTCAGCTCCCTATTCTGCACAAAATATGAAGTTGAGAAGACGATTGAATGTCATGGAGAAACGTGCCATATCTTGCGCTCACTTAGGCTTCAGATCTGGCCCTTCCCCCAATTTTCCTTCCACTTCCACAGTGCCATGAATTCAAAATTAATTATAATTCAAGCAAGCTCCTTCTGCAAACTTATATGGATTGCTTTGAACCTAAAAAAGAAAAACATGGGTGGCTCACATGTTGTAGGGTGCTTACTTTGGCTCAAGAGCCTCCCCCCCCCTTTCCCCCGACTACCAATCACTTCTGAAGTGCTCCAAATTCAGAGTTAATTACAATACAATATGAATAGCAACCCCTTCTTCAAGTTTTCCGGATTGCTTCACATGCCATGAATGGTAAGGGCAAACGGAACCGAACACGTTCAAAGGGTGCAAGAATGCACTAGCTAAGGGCGCTCACTTTGGCTCTCCTCCCCCCTCTAACTTAACTATCACAAGTGCTATGAATTCAAAGTCAATTATACAATATTTGCTGTAAACTCCTTTGATAGGGAACATTTTAATATAATTAAGATTTTGGTGCAATCTGCAAATTGTTATCAATTATCAGTTCATTCAGGCAAAATTAACAAGGCCAAAAAAAAAAAATTTTTTTTAGAGCTCTGAATATATTATTATCATTAGCATACAAATGAACTCACACCTATTAGACTATAATGATTTAGTACAGTTAAGGAGTGACACAAGCTCGGATCATAAAACATTCGAAATGGAACAGCTTACAGTTCCTGGGGCCAATGTCTACTGATTGCGAGTAGCTGGTAGTAGACAAACGTGTCATTTCAATTTTTTCTAGGAAATGGGGGGGGGGGGGGAGGAGTGTGAAAAGGCTGACACTGGTCGCTCATATTCTCACGAGCCCCACAGAGCATAGGAGCAGTGACTCAACATCTTCCCACCCATCCTTTCCCCTTTTTATTTTTTTTATAAACTAAAAACTGAGACAGATGAAGGTGAAATTACAAATTAAATAGAAAGGATTATATTCTTTCCTGAGATAAAATGTATTTCTTAGATCATTAAATGGTAGTATTTTTTACAGATTTTCTCACGACATCTTTATTGTTAAAAAACTTTATGAACTAACCAAAATCTTCAACATTGTTCAGAGAAAACCAATAAATTAAAACATCAACAACATAAGAGAAGCACACTCAGATCGTATTTCAGTTACTATTCTCAAGAATATAAAAAAAAAAATCAACAGTCAAAGAAACTCATTTTGAAACAGCATGTTCTACTATGTTTAAATCTGTTCTGCGTCTCTTTCAATGTGAGTTTATTGCGAATGTTTACAGCAAGCAGAATTTTCCAAACATAACAACAATACAGACGTAAATTAAGATTCAGAAGAAACCCTACGGAAACGGAAATATTTCACAACACAAAAACGGTAAATCGTGAAATTAAAACGAACTAAAACTTTAAACAGCAATATTTCGCATTGCAATTTCTACCTCACAATTTAAAAGGGCGGTCCTGTTTACATTTTACTCGGGGTTGCTTAAAATGTATCCAGGTTACCATGCTGTTTAATAGAACGCGCTCGTTTTTATTTCTCATTTCGCCAATGTACTGCAATTGGTTTTGTTCGGCGATCCTAACCGGTCGACCACTGAGTAACCGGTTGCTAACCGCTGCCTTCAATCATCAACCGGTTACCGTATTAATATGTTGCTTAGTTGATTGAAGCACATGATCATTAGATGTCACGTGATCGATTAACCGGTAGCTACCAGTTGAGCTCGTCGAACAAAAGCGTTCCTTGCGTTCGACGAACCTCACCGGTCGACCGGTTACTAACCACAGCTTTCTATGATCAACCGGTTACCATTCTAAGCAGTTGATTGGAGCATGTGATCATTAGCTGTCACGTGATTAACTAATCGGTAGCTATCGTAACGTAAGCATTGAGAGCGTTTCAGAATTCGCCGCCGGGAACATTGGGCGTCGAGCATTTTGGACGCCGGAAACATTGGGCGCCGAGCATTTTAGACCCCGGGAATACTGGGCACAATATGCTCGGCGCCCAAAGTGCTCGGCGCCCAAAGTTCCCGGCGCCCAAAATGCTCGGCGCCCAAAGTTTCCGGTGCCCAAAATGCTCGGCGCCCAAAGTTCCCGGCCCCCAAAATGCTCGGCGCCCAAAGTTCCCGCCGCCCAAAATACTCGGCGCCCAAAGTTCCCGGCGCCCAATTTACGGCGCCCAATCTGCGGCGCCCAATCTTCCTAGACCGAGAATCGAAATCCGACGATTTTTTAACTTTAATTCTTTGTATTTGAGAGGAGAAACCTTCAGGTTTTATTTCTCATGAATTTTTCGCTTGGTGATGAATATAGTGAAATATACTACGTAATTTTGTTTCATAACCACAACCACTGAACACAACCAGTAAAAAATCAAAACACAATATCAAAACATTGGTGTTTAATTTCGAATGGAAGTCACAAAATTACCTCAGAACTGTTGAAAGAGAGAAAGAGTTTGATTTTATTGTTGCAGCTTTCAATATGAGAGTCAAATGACCCAAAAATGATATGCAGGGGTTATTTAATTACCCCAAGGGCAGTCAGTAAAGCATTGGATGAGTACATCGTGCGACTTTACTCTGGTAAAACTAGTAATAGGTAAAATTGAAATGATATATCACTATTTTATATACAAGGTTTAGTTTAAAATATTAATTATCATGTTTTTGATTGATTGGTATGAACTTTTCACTATTTAATGCAGTGGGTAGTAGATTTTTAAAAGTACAGTTGGCTCTCTGTTTAACGACGCTCTGTTTAACGACCTTTCTCTATTTAACGACGGCTTTTCACGGTCCCAGATGGTCCACTATAGTGTTAAAAGAATTCTATTTAAGGACGCTTTCTACTTAAGGACGATTTTTTGTGGTCCCTTGAAAGTCGTTAAACAGAGAGCCAACTGTATTTCATTAGTGTGTTCTGTGTGAACATTCCATTTTCGCTGACTGCTAATCTTTTGTCATTTGACGGATTTTTGCCATGTTTGAAAATTATCAAAATTGTGCCCTACTCCCACCCTATTTGTGATTTTCATTTCCTAATGATTAAGTGCTTGTATGTTTAAAAATAATTTGATTAGAAACTTGTAGAAGGTTGTTTTTCAAAAGTGCTGCCACTGCTTGTGACATTTAATAGTGCAGCTTCAATGAAAGTAATTTTTCGGCAGTGGAAAATTCCCAGAAATTGGGTGAAGACAATTAAAAAAAATTCCCCCACTTTAGCGACTGGTTGTTCCCATTCCTGATATGCATACCTCATTTCCCTTCACAAACTTGACTGTTGCTATGCATTTCTATGGAACCTAAACCAATTGAGATTCTTTAAAGATATTTTAATATGCTTTCTAAAAAGCATAGAAAAAGCAAAGATACAAAATTTTATAAAAGTCCGAACAAACCTATGTGTCAAACTATGTTAATTTTACATGGCATGAAGGAGCAATTAAAAAATTCTGCTGAAATTTCTTCCGATTTTCTGCTGAAATTTCACAAATGTGTAGACTTTCTGCAGAAAATTTGTTTGAGTTTTTCTCTTATTTGAACAGAATTGTTCTGCAGCTCAGGCATCTGCTCTGCGACTTTCGTCACAAATTTAGCAGTATTCTGCTTTGGGGCATAGGTACAATGGGCTGTTAGAAAAGTATCTTACATCATTCTGTCTTGGGGCAAGTAAATGGCAATATCTGCAGAAATTTTTTGAGACCTTTGAAGAAACCCATTTATAACACCGGGGAAATGTTGGAATTAGACGTTTTTTTCATGCTTTATTTTACGCAGAAACCAAATGAACCAGCTTGTACAATAAAGCTAATGTACAATAGATGACAAAAATAAAAAAATTCCATTTACGGTCCTTTACCTGCGCACAGCAGTATTGTATGGTGCAAAAGCCTTGAAGTTTAAGGTAATAAAGGCAGAAGCAATTGGAAATCGACTTGCTGCCAGAGAGTTTGGCGTTGATGAGAGATGCATTTGCCGTTGGAAATCGGATAAATTAACCATCAAAAGTGATGGCCATTCAAGGGATGCCGAAGGCGAAAAGTGCAAAATGGGGATTTTTAAAAATATTTCATTATTGTTAATTAAAAATACTAATGAGAAATTAAAAAAAAATTACCTTTAATCCAGCTTTCTTTACTACTGGTTGTGCTCTTAAGTTGTTTAATGTAGGGTGTGGCGCTTACACTGGGTGCGACGCATACATTAAAAATTTTTCCTTTGAGAATATATTACTATGCGACGCTTACACTGGGTAGGGCGCTTCTTCCCAAAAATATGGTACTGGATTTTGACAATTTCTTTGATACTTGACTGGAAATAATCCTCTTTCAACTTTATGGAGAGAAGGAAATACTGTGTCATTTACAGCCTGCTGCATGAGGTAAGTTTTTAGTTTCCAGGCCATGTGAAGCATTCAAACAAGTAACAGTTTTAATGGGTCTTTCACTATCACTTTCTGCATCAGAATCACTATTCATTTGCTGCCCCCTCACCCCTCAGAAATTGCAAATTCTAATAGTGCTTTTCTGCTTTGCACAATATGAATATGTCATTTGGAAAACAATCCAATATCTCCTCACTCAAATTGACAAAAAAAATTTTTTTTTGGCTGTTGAAATTATTTGTTAATTCAGGGTTTATTTTTCATTTAATAAGAGGTTTTTGCTTTCATTTTAGTCAGGAAAAAATAAAAATTCGCTAAATCGCAAAATGGAGGTTCATTAAATCGGGGTTCGACTGTATCAACATTTCTTGCATCAATTTATGGCCAAAAAATAGCACCTATAGTTCTATAAATTCTGTTGTAAAATCCCATAGTATAGTTATTTTGAACAAATTTTATTTCATTTTTTGTCATAATGAAAAAAACTATGAGCATTGTTTCAGACCAAGAACGTGGTAAGTAGATATATGTTGGTCCACTTTTAGTAAACCTACAAAAAAAAATAAAAACTTTAGAAGAATTAGAAAATACATATCATAGTATATTAGCTACAGTGAAGTTGAGGAAGACCAAAGTTGTGCTGATTCTTGAGAAAATGTAGAGGTTTTTTTCATAAATCCTGGAAGTTGGTAAATTTACTATTTTATTGTGTCAGGGGTGCCCATCTGGGTGGAGGAAGGGCATGGAGCAAGCTGCGCCATTGAAATTTTGAAGGGACGGGGTGTTTTAAAAGGCATTTTTCTGTTTTTTAGGAGATCTTCATGGTACTTGGGGGAAGGGGGGGGGGTATGCTCTTGGGGGATGGGCTTCCCTGAATATTGATCTTTAAACTCAATTTGTTCTGATGCTAAACACAAAAGAACATAAGTTTGTTACAATATTGGATAATATTTATCATTAAAACTGTTATAGAAGTTGAAATCCTAATGAACACCAACGTACCCTGCGCTTGAGGCACGTTGGTTTGCTTCACAGAGTTCAATTAAATAATTAATTTACAAAAATAGAATAATGAATTGAACTTTTTCAAAAAAAAAAAAACATCTAGGATGGTGAGAAATATGTAATGAGCCTCATGGGTGGTGGGGGAGGAGTCAAACTGCTCATTTAATTTGAAAATGAAAAGTAGAAAATTGGACCAATGTGTCTTCTTTCCCCCTATACAAGTAACAACTGGAAGTTGGTAGGTCATTTAAATGGAGGATCACAAGACAAATTTCAAAATTTGAATATGCTGATGTAGCATAACTTACAAGTTATTTTGAAAACATTTATTTATTTATTCTTTCATTTTTTTGCTTATTTATTTATTTTTGTGGCAGAAAGTCAATAACCTATTTAAGTTAAGTATATCATTTGGCATGATTTTTTTCAATGGAAATCATGGTTAGAGCATTTAATCTTTCTCACTTTTCATATGGTGCTTCTTAAAAATAGTGTTTTAGCAGCCTCTATGCATGAAAATTAAAACAATGAAAAAAGAGACAATACAAGTATACTAAATACTCTTGGTATTGTCGACTGAATTAATATACCATTGACGAAAGCCAATTTTGCCTAAATGCATTTGTGACTGTTGCGGCAAATTTTAGCCAAGAGCGAATAAAAAGTTAAATATTAAAAGAATGACTAGTGACCAAATTTGGCAACATTTCTTTTGAAGGAATGCTAACTGAAACTTTGCAAGTAATATCAAATTTGTGTTATGTTGCCTTTTCTTTCCTTCTTTTCTTCCACTCTTGCTACCGTAAGTAGGCTTTCAAGCAGGTTTCTTTGCGTACACATTGGATCAAGTGCTTTTTTAGTAACCTGCAATACTTTAGCTATGCATTAGTGTGTTAAAGGGGGGGGGGGGACACCTTCTATAAATTAACCAAAATCTGTCTGGAATTGTTACACTTTATTTCATTTGTCACATTTTGTTTCATAAGTTGATTTATTCCTTTTCCTTCAGGGGACTATGTGCTCTTTTGCTCATATAAAGAAAAGGAACTGCCAATGTTTGTTAGATATTGTTGTTAGGGTCATTTCATGATCCCACTTGGTCATCAAAAGTTCTGATATGCCTGCAAATGTCAGTATAACACTTAAAAACTTGCTGGCATTTTGATGCATTTTATAAAATGTTTGACTTCAACATTTTAGTGCTTTTTTTTTGAATTCCCAATGATTTATATTTAATTTCAGTTTTGATGTAATTATATATTTTATATATAAATTATTGATTAAAATATTTGAAACAAATGTGCCCACAGAAGTCCATATGATGTTCTTGGATTGAAGAGCTCATGTACAACAAAAGATGTGAAGCAAGCCTATATAAAAATGTGTAAGAAAGTATGTTAATTGTTTTGTGTAACGTTTGTCTTTTAGTCAATATTCTTTAAAAATGTATATATTTTTTAATTATGAAAATTTTTCAGTGCCCTTTCAACACACAATATGTTTCTTATTATTATCTTCCATACATATGGAACAAACAATGGTGAGTCATAAAGTCAGTCGAAAAAGATAAAAAAGAAATATTTTACCATGATAATCAGTTGGATACAGTTTATATTTTTTTTACATAATCTCCAGCAATGTTGATGCTCTTATCCCATGGTCTTATCTCAACCCCAATAAGAAAAATCTCCTATAGGTTTAATGTTCCACTTAATGCATTTCTTGAATGCAGACACCACTTTTTAATTGAATTGAAATCACGTTTACGTGATATTGTCAACATAGAATCTTCACACTTTCCGCTGATGAAAATAATACCATTAATGATTTTTAAAAAGCCTATGTCTTTACAGTTGTTGATAAAGCCAGTTCTAATTATGATATTTGCTGCAAAAAATTATATGCTAATATTTTGAAAAATGAACTTGAAAAAAAAAACACCACTTATAATTTCTCCAAATTTAATGACTCTTCTATCATCAAAAAATTCGTTGCTGCTTGCAAATTTTTTTAACTGCCACATCCTGATTCTGTTAACTTACCTTACTTGTAGGCAATTCCAAAATTTCATAAAACACCTGTTGGGATTCGTTTTATATGTTCTGCTACTAACACCATTGGAAAAGATCTGAGTGTAAAACTTGAACAATTTCTAAAAAAAATTCTAGAACAACTTAAACTTCAACAAAAGAATTGGTTTTAGATTGTTAATAACAGTGTAGAAGTGATAATTTACTTAATATGCTTGATATAAATTATTTGGAAACCTTTGATTTTGAAAACCTTTTCACCAATATCCCACTCAATGAGCTTTTTTCCTCTGTTTCAGAGCTTTTTAATTCGGTTAAGAACTCCCTTGATTTTAATGAAAAGTTTTTTCTTTGTCTTTTTAAATTTTGTATATTCAATAACTTTTTCAAAAATGGTAATTCATGTTTTCTTTAGATTAATGGCATTGCAATGAGAGCTAATTTTAGCTCTACATTAGCCAACCTTTTTCTTTTACATTATGAGATGAAATTTTCAATTGAAAATCCTTCTTCTGCGCCTCTTTGTTGTAGATACATCGATGACCTATTGTGTATAAATTTTCCTAATTTTTCTGAACTTTGTAAAACTATACATCATAATTCATTAACGCTCAGAAAGACTAGTTTTGCTCAAAATAACTTCAATTTCTTGGATATTAACATACAAATTGATTCAAATTATTACATTACAATCTATGATAAAAGGTGTGAATTAAATTTCAAAGTTAACAGCTTACAAGATTTTTAATCCTACTTAAGTAAAAAGATTTTTATTGGCATCATTGTTTCTCAAGCTATCAGAATAAAAAGAATTTGCAATACCAATTCCGCTTTTAATCAAGAAATTTCTGTACTCAAAAATACATTTTTTAATAACTTCCCTAAAAATCTGGTTGAAAACATTTGCTTAAGTATAGCCTTCGATGAACATTTCGCTTCTCTTGAAACCGTTTAACTGTGTAAATGTATGATACAACCGTGACAAGCCATTTTTTATGGATTGTTGGGGTGGAAGGTTTTTACACACGGGAAACGGGTGACTGGCATGTTTTTGGATTATTCTCTTCGGATATGGACTTATTAATTTTTTTTGATTTTACTTTTACTTTGATAACTGGAATGAATTTTGGCAAGTTGAATATCGGATTGGTTCTGTTATAAATAGATCTCAAGGTAAGATAATTTTAGTTATTGGCAGGTACTCTCCCATGAATAGCTAATTATTCAGAACTTGCTTTCCTAATTAGTCGAGGTGAAACCCCCTGCTTTTAATATTAGGTTTAAGTTCTTGTTTATAGTTTAACATGTGATGCGTTCTGCCCAATGTTACTCTATATTGCATATACTGGAGCTTAGACACTGTCTTTTAGTTCATAGTTAATTTTTTTTTGTCTTTTGACCATATTTATTGAATCCTCCATGGCTGATGAGCTTTGGATTCATACTTTGTCTTTTCCTATTAAATAGCTGCTTGCAATTTTCCATATATATATATATATATATATATATATATATACTTTTTTCTCATTTATAGATTATTATTTCTTATTTATATCACGAAAGTTCACTATTTTTACAACAAATTGTTTTTTAAACTAAAATCTTTTCCACATAACTACTATCAAATTTTACAGTCTTTTAAAATATCTTGAAATGACTGTAAGTAAAAAGGAAATAACAAAACAGGCTCTCCACTTACCAGTTAGATGATCAAACTAGAAAACTTTTTATTTGGTGGCGATCAATTTTTTACAGCATGAACAAACTGCTACACAGAACTTAAAATTAGATGCATATGAATTTTTTCATTCGTGGAGTTAATTTTAATTAATTCATATAGCAAAGTTTAGACGATGAGAAGTTTTTGCTAGTTCGTTCAAAACATCCTCTACTGTTAGGGTGGCATTTCTATGTATATTTAGAAGAGAAAAATCCATTTAATCTCATATTGCCGGTGGAGTTGCGCAAGTAGTTCTTCAGACGACGGAGAGTTGAAAATGATCTTTCACTTGTGCACATTGAAACTGGAAGGACAGAGCTAATATTTCCAAAAGTTTGTAGATATTTGGAATGATATTTTTTTTGCATACAGCAAGAGCTTCAATTGCTGTTTTTGGAAGGCTAATATTTTCTTAGCTCATACTTGCCAACCTTTTGTACCATAAAGACATCTCGGTTCTTAGATCTTCCTCACCACCATCTATATCATCTTCATAAAACTTTGAAAGCTCTTCAAATTCCTAAAATTTTATTGTTTCAGAAACTGCAGATATGGCTGGAATGATGCTTTGGAAACCTAGTAGAATTTTAGGATGCATCAGGAAGCGAGAGTCTAACTGATTCAGGAACAAATCCAAAAATGGAATGAAAACTTTCACTCAAAAATATGCTTCTGGAGTTGTCGATGAAACATCATCAGGATTATTTTGCCTTGCAGCTTGTTGTGCGAGATTTACAGCTATTTCTAACTTTTGCAGAAGTTCAGAAGCTGATGTAAATTTTTTGCAAAATTCCACATTTGCGTTATCTCGTAAAGATTTTTTTTCTGAGCTGATGTCTTCAGCAAGGTTTACAGCTTTTACTAAATCAATAGTTGACTTCTGCAGATATTTGCATAAAGGCATGGTTAAGGTAAGCACTTTATGTATGCAATACAGTGAAATAATGAAAGGACTGTTTAATATCGTGCATAAAAGAGAATCGGCCTTAATAGATGAATTTTTATCAGTCCACTCTGAAATACCTTAAAAGGTTTCGACAACAGGATCAAAGAGCTTGATTAGTGCAGGGGTGCAGAAAATGTTTTTAACACCAACATTTCCCCCAATCTGTATGAAAATTTCCCCAAAATTTTACAATATGCTATATGTTTCAGATAAAAATTCATTCCTATTACTATAGGTAGAGATAGTTTTTGGGGGAAAAAAAGCAATTGCATCTTTAAAACTAATAGAATGAACTAGTAGCCTTAGAACTCTGTATCTAAAAAGCAAATTAAGTAAATGCATATAAGTTTTAATTAAAATATCATATCTACATTTATTTTAAATGTAAATTATTATCCAACAAATAGTTGATGAAAATATAAAGAGTGGTGATACAAAAGAAAATGCATTCAAAAGACACTTGTAGAAAAAAAAATGGATTTTTCTTTTTTTAAAATCGAATCTGCAAAATTTTCCCCAGATGGTTCAAATTTCCCCCGATCCTAGATCGCCGGATCGGACATATTCTGCACCCGTGGATTAGTGCAGCTACTGAGTTGTACCTCAGCAGTCAGCATGTTGCACAGAGCTTTTTTTAATCTCTCTCGCCGAGAGCACATTTCCTTCATTAATGGCTGCAGGGGTCTGGCCAGAGGATATTTGGGTCCGTTAACGGACCCTTCACAAAAATCCGATCAACCAAAACGGACCTTTCACAAAATCCCGATCAAACAAAACGGACCCTTCACAAAATTCTGATAAACAAGATCGGATCTGTCACAAATTGTTTACTGCAAGAGCAGATCTGAAAGCAAAATAACGCATATTTCTGTGTATAAACCGATAATTTTTGGAACCTTTTTTTAAGTCAAATTAGAGGGATCAGCTTAAACAAAATTGGCTAATTTTGAAAAAAAAAAAAAAAAATCGGCACTCTTGGGATATTCCTGCAAGCGATAAATAATTGCTACTGCCAAATAAATATAATGGTTGTTTGTTTTATCACAGCTAATTAGCAGCGGTGTTGTTGTAAACTTTTCTGAAAAGGCACAAGTTTCTTTATTTCTGTTAGAACTCCCATTTCAAGTTTTTAAAGCAAAATTCCATTTTCTGTTATGAGTCAAAAATTAAAATGCTGAATAGATGGTTTATTTTATTTTTTGGGTCAACTGTGTCCACAGATATTAATGATATGTTTATCATAGGACTCTGAAATGCAATTTTAAAATAATTTTATCAAAAATATTTCTTTTACAAGCCGTTTTTATACTTTTGATGTCTTCACTTGATCACAGAATTGCGATCTCTTTGCATCCGCTCTGGGAATCAGATTTTTCGAATTTTTGATGATTATTACGCTTTGTTAAGAGGTAAACAATTGAAATATCTTTTTAGTTTTGTTAAAATCACGGAATTTATAAGTTTTAAACGAAATTCTCTGCCTTTTAAGAGTGTCTTGGGTCAAAAAGTTGAATGCTGAACCCTATTCTGAATTTTATTTTATTTATTTATATTTTTGTTACAATTATTTTAAATACTGTACAGAAATATATCTAGTATAATTCAACATAATGTAGAATGGTAGATAAATATTGATACTTGAAAGAGCGATGCTCCCCCCCCTTGCCAAATATCAGAAAAAAAATTCAGAATGATTTTCTCGACGCAGAAGAGGAAAACGCTCAACTTTAAGTTTAATTGATGCAGTTTGTGCCATCTCTAAATTCGAAAATTTCGTTTTAACAAAAAAAAATTTTTTTTTTTATTTTTTTTTTTTTGCGAAATTTTTTGATTTTTCACAAAATTAATTCATTTTTCACAAAATTATTTTATTTTTCACAAAAAACGGACCCTGTGAAAAATCCTGGACAGACCCCTGGGCTGTAGTCAGTACATGATGCCTTTTTGGAGTATTTAAAAAATTGTGTAATGACGCAATAGTTCTCATGCAATTTCTTATTGCTATAGCATCACATACCATAGATACAGATTAAGGCTATGTTCTGAGCAGTGAACGTAGAGAGCTGATGGAGCAATTTCTCTTACGTGAGCTTGCACGCCTTTTAATTTTCCTCTCATCGCTCGACCCCCTTCATAGCCTTGGCCTCTTAATTTTTTTATGTCACTCTTTATTGTGTGTAGTTTATTTACAATCGCCATAACAATTCCTTTGCCTGTGACATCATTGACTGGAATGAACTGCAAAAAGTTCTCCTTCAAAATAGTTTTTCGGCTCCATATAGCACACGCACAATGATAATTGCTCTATGCAGGCTATATCAGTCGCTTCATCGGCGAGAATTGAGAAGCATGAAGAGTTTTAACTTCTTCAACCAATTTTTATAAAATTAACTCATTACATGTTTGGATAATTTGATTTTGAATCAGTGGACTTATATATTGAGCATTGCCATCACTATTATCTAACGTTTGTTTCAAAACAGGGTCGTATTTGCCCCAAAAACGCAAAAGAGCTCGGAAGTTTCCTTCTTTCAAGGTTTTCGTCGACCACAATTCTTCCGGCGTCTCTGTGTCCTCTCAGAGCAAGGCCTTGCACACCACAAAACAGAACAGTTTCAATAATTGGAGAAATTTTTTTCTGTTTTCTAATTTTCTGCTGACTGATGCAGTATTTAATATTTCATCAATCAACTTGTCCTTTTTATTCTGGATGTTGCATAATGTTCTGGCGATCACCACCGATTTCTGATAATACAAACATTTCTCATGAGCAGTGAACTTTTCCACAGCATCTTTCCAATTGTCAAATTTAGTTTTACAAAGCTGGCCTAAAGGTTGCTTCCCAGATCCAGCACCATCACTCGGTGCGAATAACACACAATGCTTGCAAAATACACCACTTTGAAGGTCGGAATAGGCTATCCATTTCCGTTGAAAAAGCCATTTATCTTGGAATCGTAGTTTTCTTTTCCCTTGAGTAGGAAATACAAATTCTGGATTGGGATTCCAGATATTGTTGAGAACATCTATTTTTTGTTTTTCATCAGGCACACTCTTTTCAATATAAAGTGCAATATCAAAAGAATGCGCTTCAATGACGTGTTTGGAAGTATCAGAAACATAGGGTCTGGTGGGGTAAAGTGCTCATAAAATCGTAGGTTTTCAACTTAGGTGGATAATAAATGCAACAAATTCTTTAAAAACTTAAACTTTTTTTATTGTTATTTTACATTGCATTACTAAAGAACACGGTACATTGAATTTTAGGAAGAAAAATATTGATTTTAGTAGTTTTATATAGCTTTCTTTTCCCTATGTTTTTATGACCACTTTACCTCATGGGGTGGGGGAAAGTGGTCATAGCATGGGGTAAAGTGGTCGTAGTTAAAAATAGATGCAAAACCATTATGAAGAACTCTAATACTTGTATATTTCAGTTGTTTATATAGTTACAAGTATATTTACGAGTACATGCTTGTACACACGAATATATACGTGTCGTGTTATACACAAGTAAACACGTTCCTATTGGAGTAGATACATGTATACATCAGATACATGCATGCACGTGCCTACTCAAGTATATACGTGTATATACGAGTATATAAGCATGTATACGTGATTACCTACAGGAGTGTATACGTGTCTATATGAGTACATATGTGTCACGTATATGTACGTGTCACATGTATATAAGAGTATATACGCTTATAAACGAATATATGCGCGTCTGCACTTGTATCTCGAGAAAATACGTGCATACTTGAGTATATATGTGTATAGTAGACGTATATACGCAAATATAAGTGTACATACATACATACACGAGTTAATTCGTGGATACATCCAGTGCATCTTTGTACGTGTCTACTCATGTATATATAATATGGAAGCACGAGTATATACGCATGTATACATGTAAACACGATTATATACCTGTATAGACATGTATACATACATTTATGCGTATACACCAGTACATGTATGTATACACGAGAATATACGCTTATATACATGTCGGCTTACAGAGTGAATCTGAGATCATGGGCAAAAATCAAAGAGGTGTGAGAGGGGAGGAAAAGAAGCAAGGAATCATAAGGAAGTTATAATCACTGACGCGCTACATGCACACAAAGCCAGAAACTGATGGATGCAAAGCAAGGCACAAATTTGTTGCACAAAGATGATTTTTTCTAACATTTTAGTTTTTAAGAAATATTTAGAGCAGTTGTTGAAAGTTACAGTCTGTAGTAGCTCTAATACACGCATCGCAATAAAGGAGCAGCGGCTGATGAAAGTTTTTCAAAAGTTTGGTTATTGCAGCAGAGAGGGATCTGTGAATGCGACGCATGTATTACAGCTGAAGGCCACAAATTTCATAAATCGCTTTAAAACTTTCATGTTGTGTAAAATTATATTTGTGTAATATATATATATATATATATATATATATATATATATATATATATATATGTACACATTTGTGATTTTTTTAGCATCCATCAATTTCTCACTTTGCGTGCATGTAGCGCGTCAGCATTGTGTTTGTGACCATATGTTCCTTATTGATTCTTGCTTCTTATCCTCTCCTTAAACACCTTTTAATAATTTGCTCAAGAACGTAAACTCGCCCTGTATACTTTTATATCAAATGTTTGTATGTAAGTGTCTACTCAAGTTCGTACGCTTGTATACGTGTCTACCTGAGTATATAAGTGTTCTTATATATACGAGTATATGCAAGCATATACGTGTATAGTAGAATGTATAGCTGGATGGATAAAAAATACTTGCAGTATATATACGCATATACTCGTATATTTAACCCCGTTTACTGTAAAAACAATACATATTAAGTAAAATTTATATTTAATTTGTATCTGCCTTATACCTAAAGATTAAGTGACATTAGAAGAACAATATTCGTTAAGCCTAATATTATGACCACTTTACCCCATCTTACTTAAATTGTTCTAAAAAATTATTTAAAATAGATTCAGCTAACTGCTAATGAGTAAGAGTTCTTGAGTCATGTAGGAAGCTTCCTGTACAGTCAATCTGTTCCTAATTCTAACAAATAAAAATTTCCAAGTATGTTAAAATAGGTGTTTAGATTTTAAAACTTTTCATATTCACGCAAACTTTTTTTTTTACCGAATAAAATTTTTCCAGTTATAAACTTTTGTATTTAAAATGTAGTTTCTAACTGCCTTACTCTAAAATAAAATTTTCACATTCATTCGAACATTTATTTCCAAGCTATAGCCATTTATTTGACGTATGACCACTTTCCGCCACCAGACCCTATACTTCGGATTTATTCATTACAGATGCTTTACTTTTATCCTTCAACAATGAAGAAAACAGTGTTTCTTTTTCGATGGGAAAACTGGTTGTGGTTGAAGGCTCGACAGAAATATGTTCACTTGCAGATGGTTCGTCATTAGAATTATCCAAACATGCATCCTTCTCACGTATGTTCACTTGCGGATGGTTCGTCATTAGAATTATCCGAACATGCATCCTTCTCACGTAGGCATGACTTTTTGCAAAAAAAGTGTGAAATCGGTGTCATCGACCGTTTAGACATTTAGCAGGAATATCCTTTACATCAAACTTAACTAAAACTATAGTTGGAGACTGTAAAACATAAAATTATGTTCAAAAATAAATAACAAAGCAGAGCAAATAATCGACGTACATACTTTAAAACCATCCACACTTTCGATTTTGCTGGCTGTCATTGGTTTATTTTGTCCCCTCCACCATGAGAATCAAATTTGCTCTGCATGATTTTTTCTGTGAAATGCGGGAGGGGAGAGCAATTGTAGTGATCAACCTAAGTTTTGTCGAGGGGGTTTAAATCTCCCCCTCTCCCCACCCTGTATACACCACTGGACCAAACAGAGATTTACAGAATCCACTTTACCGCTCTGACTTGGCGCTAAGCAATTTCCGTCTGTTTGGTTCACTGAAATATCTTTGAGGAAAGCAACTTACAAATGACAACAAGGTTCAACATTAAGTAATACTGTGCACAATGTAGCACCGAAAGAATTTTATGCAGCTGGAATTACTGCTCTGATAAAACAGTGGGATAAGTGTGTCAGCTTTGCTGGAGGTAGTGGGGGAAAATTGTCTCCATGTGATTATGATGGTAAATTATTTTGTCATTATAGTATATGTGACTTACTTTAATGATTTACCCTTGTACATGGGCGACTGGCTGACTTTGGCCCAGTCGGCAAAAGGGTACTTTAGCCCACCTCTGTAAATTAAAAATGTTAAATTAACCAGTACCGGATCTCGATTCTTCCGAGTCAAGCAAAGATATTAAACTACCGCAGGTTCCTATTTTCCCTTAAGTTTCTAAATCAAGTTTTAAAGTACTAAAAAAAGAAAAGTTTGAAACGTAAAATTAAGCTAACACTGACACATTTTTTTATGTGCCTTCAAAGAAGGATACTAATGATTATAAGTTTGAAGAGGCACATCTTTAGGCTTCTATACTGACAACATAGGAAAAACACGAGGAAAGGGAGGAATCAGGTTATTCCTCCGGAATTTTTTCGAAATTAGTTGATCTATATAGGCCTAAGGAGGATGGAATCAGGAGAAGGGGTTCTAATTCCCTTCCAAGTGTTATTTTCAAAGTTGATGTAAAAAACCGCAATTTTACGATTTTTGGTAACGTTGAGGAGAGGAAAAAGGGGTTCCCCACAACTTTGTTATCTTAACCTTTAGGCTACGGCAACTATACAATTATCTTTTCCATCTCCCTACGGCTCAAAGTTTTCTTAGTTCCTTCCCCCCCCGAATAGGATAGCATAAAGGGGGCGATGTCCACTTCAACCGCTGAGCTCTCCGCAATACAGGGTTACCATAGTGGGACACTATACTTGGCTAGTCATCACTTATTCAATGGTTTGAAAATAATTTTTTTCCCTCCTTGTTCCTTATGGGGTACTCTAAAAAACACTGCTGTAAACACGTTTTTCAAAAGCATATCGACATACTTAAAACGTAACTAGTACAATAAAATATCAGAAAATATTAACTAACTTACATTCAATATGATCAGCAGTTAATAGTTTTATCACAATAATGTTTCAACTATATTAGTTGGTAAAATACATGATCATATTCCCTTTTTAATTACGCGAATAACGAGATATACAGGTTTTCAGGAAATTTCATTCGAGACAAACATGGGGGAAAACATTGAATTAATACTTTATGTGCAGGGAAAATGAAAACTTTGACATAGAGAGGTTTTCGAGATAAACAGTTTCGACTGTATTAGTGAATATGCTAAAATATGCTTAAAGACAGTCTTACTCATTACAAATAAGCCCGCCTAATGGAATTTTCCATTAAGCTAGAGATTCTTTTATCCGAGATCACAGAAGCAATTTTCAATGGTTTAAAACATTAAAATATTATTACATAAAAAGGGTTCAACTGTAATTCATCAATAATGTTGTATATGTACACTGGAAAAAATTTAAAACATTTTAAGTTTATTGTGCAGACTTACTAAGTTATTCTGTGTAATATCTCTTTTCTCATTTTTTTATATAATATTATTGACATTAATAGTATGAATTTTTTAAGTTGAGATAAAAGTAAAAGTGTTTCTACTGTATGTGCTCCTCTCACATAAAATTGAGCCTGTGAAAAATCAACCACAAAAATGCGTTTATTTTTTGACACATATGTATGCTTAAGACAGAGAGAGAAAGAAATATATTTCTATAAATTACACATTTTATTAACGTTCAATTCTAATACAGGAAATTATTACAGCTTAAGGCGATACGGGGGTTTCAATTTTTTTAAAGTAATTTTCAATGAATTTCTTTGAAATTTTCAGCATAGTTACATGATGCTAATACCAGCTCAAATATAAAATTTCATTGAATTACTTTAAAATTTAATTTATTTTTAAATTTAAATTTAGATTTTATAACGCTTTTGTCATATTACTCCTTGCAAGCGAAAATTCATCTAATTTATAAAATACTAGCTAAATATGATACGTAAAACAACCGAAATTGGGATGTTGGAATTACTTTTTCAAAATTTTGTAATAAAGATAAATAATGAGAAAAAAAACCAAAAACTAGACGTTTTCGATAAAATATGTTCATATTTCAATAAAATATAGCAAATAAACTCCACAAAACTAATTAAACAGAAAAATCTTTCACAACAAAATGTTAACAAACCACTTAAATACTTGGCATAAAATTTTCAGCAGATTTAAATAATAATTCGTTTGCAAGGAGCAGTTTGAGTTTTGTAATTATGTCGAAAATTAGGTTTTGAGGAAATCAGCATTTTCTGTTTTACTATTGCAAATTTCGTTATTGAATAAACAATTTAGTTTTTAATACTAATTCGCCACAAGTAAGGTCTTATGATTCATTAGAAATGGTATTAGTATTAAAAATTTAAATATTATATGCTTTTTTTTACTCATGCATTTTATATGCATTTTTTATATGCATTTTTGTATGCATTTTTTAGTAAAAAAAGGGGGCGTGGCTCCCACAAAAAGTGTCACAACTTCGCCAGTTTTCCACCGATTCAGTTTTTTTTTAAACGGTTCAGCTAAAGGTGTAGTTTTTAGAAATATAATGAATGAAAATACGTTTGTTTGACCAATTTTTACTCATCTGAAAGCCCCTTATCGCCTGAACAGAATTTAAAGAGCACTAAGTTCGTATTCAGGTACAAACGAATAAACATAAACATAAACACAAATATTCATACACACATATATATTATAGCCCCCCCCCCCCGTTCCGTTTTTTTTCCCCAACTCGAAATTTGACCTGGTGGACGCATCTGCAAAGCTCTGCATAACTTCCTAAGCGTCAGTTGAATTTTCGTGATAAATTTCAAAACAATTAATATCAACGCATAGAGCAACATTGCATTTTTTGCATATGATGGTTGAGCGCCTTTGCACATTTTTTTTAGAACAGACAATGCATCTTCGTCGATTTTTAATTGCTTGTGGCCAATGTCCTTCGTTAGAATTTCTTATACAAATATTTTTCCTAAGTGGTGATTGAATGGACATATTACTGGTTGAAGGGCTTGTTGTAATGCTTGTTGAGATAGTTAGAAGTTGTCTGATGAGGTTCTTGCGAAATGTTTTGTGGATGCTTTTCGGAAATTTTAATTTAAACAAATAATGACAGTTAAGTACTGTTAGATCAAGGAGATGGAAAAATAACTTCTTAGTCCACTTCATTGTTCTTCTCCCAAAGGTATACGAATTGGCCATCCTATCACTTAAATCCACATATCCCATGTGCTGATTATAATCTTCTACAATTTCTGGTTTTTTATTATCTTTGCTAGTTTTCAAATCCGGACAATGTATGTTACTGAGCATATAAACATCGCGTTTATCTTTCCAGCGTAATGCTGTAAGCCCTGTTGCATTATATTTTAATTTTACTTCCCCCTGCTGCAGTTTACATTTAGTTTTTGACAATTCTTTTGGGTAATATTTTCGATTTGATCGTATGGTTCCACAACTGTTAATTTTATAGTTGAAGAAAAGATCTGAGAAGAGCAATGGGGAAGAAAAGAAGTTGTCCATGTAAAGCTTGTGCCCTTTGTTCTTGAAATGTTCACACATATTTACTACCACATTGTGCGATGATAAATTAGTGCTACTTCCTTGTGAGTTATCTTTACCAAGATAAACTTGCATATGACAAGTATAACCAGTTTTATCACAAATTTTAAAAATTTTTATACCCCATCGCTTGTGCTTTTTTGGAATATATTGTCTGAAAATAACACGACCTTTGAATTTCACAATAACTTCATCAATGGACAGTTCTTCTGTGGGATCATACAGGCTTCTAAAATATAAATTTATATGATCAAATACTTCTCTAATTTTCCACAGTCTGTCGTAATTTGGATCGTTTCGGTCTGGCGAGTTTTCGTTGTTGGCAAAGTGTAAAAATTTAAGGATCTGTAAATACCTGTCTCGGGACATGCTTTTTCCGAAAATAGGCGTTTCAATCAGTTCGTCTTTCGACCAATATTCACAAATATCATCTTTATCAATATGACCCATTAAAAGGGTCAAAGCAATAAAACGTTTTAGTTCTTCAGTGGTACAAGGCTTCCATTCTAAAACATGTTTCCTTTTTCCTAAATGTACTGGCTGCAAAGTCTGAGAAGCATACCTGTTCGTCTCTTTACATAAAAATTCAACAAAGTCATTGGTAAAAATGAGATTGAAATAGTCTTTCTCTTCTTGTAGTTCCTCCACACTTACTTTCACGCCAACATGAGAAGTGAATTGGAATTTCATTGGAGAATCAGAGACTTTTGGGTTATCCCACTTTTCTAAGGCTCCAACTTCAAAAGAATTTTCTGGAAATTCGGGTGCGACGATAATATTTTCTTCATTTCCGTCGATTAGCTCAGATTGCATAAACGATTCATCCTCCTCCTCGCACTCTGACTCACTATCAGCATAGTTTTCATCGTCTAGTTCTTGCATCAACTTTTGTATTTCTTCATCTGTGAGTCCTTTCCGACGATACATTTTGAATTGCAATAAATTTAGTAATTACATTAGAGGTTTAGATTTTCTGTAAGTATATTTGGTTCTGTTTTAAAATTGAAATCACTGAAATAACACTTCTCATCTAACCTAAAGCTAATGACAACAAAATAATAAATATCAAACTCTATTTGTGAGGTAGACCACTGGATTCAATAAATGCCAGATGTCCTTATATATGCGCTAAAATGCGGAGGTAAATAGCGTTCAACTGAGACCAAAGCCATTGTAAATACAATGTAGAATACCTTAGATTCAAGGGAGGCAACTTTGCTTTTCAGCTTGGCTATTCAGAAAAATGATGACACTAATACGTGTGTCCAAGATAGAATCTACAATAATAGCAAACAATTCCTTGCTTTGCTTTTCTGAGCAGGTGCAAGCGGAATATGCTTGAACACCGTATTCATTTACATAAAGAACGTATAGCGCTTATCTATCTTTTAGAGCATGCAAGGCACCCTTTTTTGTATATGAAGCTGTTAGAGGCGTTTCAAAGTCAATCACTGTCGAGTGAGATAATATGGAGAGACAGCCTACAAATCTCCTGATATCCCCATTCACTCTTTCTTCTAATTGTGGTTGAAATACCTGTAGTAATTGTTGAAGGATTAAGTTCCGCTCCCTTCACAATGCACAAGAAAAATATCTGGGCAAATTTGTTTTAGATTCCAAGTCTTTCCTCTTTTCAACATTTCTTATTTATGTACTATCTTTATAATACATTTTCACTACCCAGTACGTTGTTATTTGTGAGTAAGAGAAGATAAGTAAAAAAAAATACGCATGAGTAAACAGAAAACCAACCTCTTTCTTCCATTTTTTACTGGCATAAACAGTTCCAAATGTAAGAATTAATTAACAGAAAAAAAAATAAACAGACATTAGACTCTCATTGAAAACTGAGTAAGATATATCAGGTGCTCTTATAAATCTTTTCACTTAACCTCTTTTTTTTGCGCAAGAAAGAAAGAGGAGCAACCGACTTTGACTTAAAAATTAACATTTTAAGCCCTTTAAATACAAACAGGGGGAAAACTGAATGCACAAATTTATACTTTATCAACTGTTTTATAAGGCCATAACGTTTAAGAATTCCTAAGTTGAACCATAAAATTAAAAAATTCAGCGAAAAAAAAAGTCCTCGTAAACGTGCCCTGGTGTACTATACTTATTTTGTTTCACTCAGCATATCCTTAGTCCTTTTAACTTTCTACTGAAATAATATTCGCTATAGACAAAATATCAAGGAAATACATTTATATTTTCTAAAATATCAAAATTAGGTTTTTATGCTTTTCACTCAATAAGTGATCAATTATCACAGAAGATTTTGAGGCATAGCGTAGGGGGGGGGGTAAAAACACCCCTCAGAGCCCTTGATTTTAACATTCTTGCCATCCCTAGTGCAATAACTTTTACATATGAAAAGGTTCGTTTTGAACAGAAAACCCCCTCCAGAAGATAATTCTGGCTGTGCTAGTGACTCTTTTTATATAAAAAAAAAAAAAAAAAAAAAAAGAGCATTTAGTCTAACTTTCAATTTTTAAACCAGAAGATTCATGACACAGATTCCTAATTGAACCTCTCTTTCAAATTTATTGATTTTAGAATGTTTTCCATGTTTTGTTGAAACGGTATTACAAATAATTTTCAGTTAAAAAGTAAATAAATAAATAAATGAAACGTAGCAAATCGCAAATTGATAAGTTGTTTCCTATTCAGCATGATATTCATTTTCGAAAAGTTAGCAAAATAAATATGCTTTTCAAGTGTTTAATTATTTTTATAAAACCATAACAAAAGAAATATTTTGGAGAATGATGTTTCTTGCCTCTGCTCCCTAAATATCTACACTGCTTAACTCTCTGGCGGTTTGACATACGAGCGGAATTTCACCTGGAAAAGGTCACCTTGGGAACATGGCTATCTGCTCGAAATGGTCAATACTTTTTATCTTGAAATTCCCTCCCCCTTTCGGAAGGAGATAAAAAGCACTTTTAATCCCTTTTGACCAGGACGTGCTGTCAAAGCTCAACCCCTTTCTTTCCAACGCGTGTCGCAGGGAAGAGTGGAACTCCTCCAGACATGCTGTCAAGGTCCGTCCCGCCCATTTCTCCCCTCAACACGTGTAGCAAACGAGTTGAATTCCTTTCAGCCAGTCGTGTTTTACTAATCACAATTTTCTGTAATATTTATGAAGTAATAATCTAGATTTTAAATCTCTGGAATTGCTATCTCCTACTACTGCTCTAAATTACTATTCACATATTTTATTATTGAATGTAACTACTCATATTCAACATTTATAAAACAATATTTGGAACAAGTTATTTCAATATGAAATAGCTAAATGCATTTAGTTATGATTGTAATGTTTTGCATAACCTGAAATGATACGTAATAATAAAAAGCAATAAAGGAATTCCCTCCCCCTTTCCGCGCAACAGCAATTCGTTGTTTTTCTTTTAACGCTGGGGGAAAAAAGCACTGCAAATTTATACATCTATGCATACTTTTTACATACTATGTTTGTATATGTATATTTTTTTCTTTATTTGTGCATTTTTATGTTTCGAATCTCGCCATATTTGAGACTAAGTGATCGTAATAGCGGTATACCTAGACTTGCCTTATTTCCGAAATGTTCAACCAGGCCCCCCCCCCCCCCACCGTGGGTATTTCAAAAGGCACACACCCCGGCTGGTTTTCAGAGTGTTTTAGAAGGTAGTTTATTCTTAATGCTATGGATAAATGATTACTAATTATCAGCCTAAACCAGAAATAATAAATGATACATGACGCAAGCAGATACATTTAAACAATTTATTTTGTAAACGTTAATCTTTTGAAGTTACTTCAGCAAGAAATGAGGAATTGAATTTTGAACAATATTTACTTGTTTATTGCATTGGCTAGGACTTTTTTAGAAAGTCTTTTTTGTTTTAAATCTTTTTGTAAAATTCCTTACAAGCAAATCCGATAGTAATTTTATAGCTCATAAATTACAAATCTGTACCTCAGAGCTAAACTAACGTGATTCACATACGCTACTTTACAGGAGAGAAAAAAATATGTCATGTGAGTGCAATTTTCGAAAATATGTAAAATATCCGATATTTTCAATCAACGCAAACTAATGTCTTCAAAATAGTAAATGCATCCTCAAATCACTCTTTATTTATTATTATAATGTGCAGACTTAAAATTAAGGTTTCTTTAATTATTCATATCTAATAATTCCATTTTACATTTTAGTCAATTTTAATGCAGTTAATATAGCGTTAGCTGTTCTACTCATTTGTCTTCTGTTAGCTACTTTTACACAGTTATATGATTCAGAAAAAAACAATATGCAACAGTCAGGGGCATAGTCATAAGACATTTTCTTTTGTTCCAACCAATGGTTAACATTTAATTAGGTACTTTTAATATGCATTAAAATTGTTACATTACTAATAATTTTATGAATAAAAAAAATACATTATTTTGTTATATTAATGTGTAATAATACATCACAAAACTATAGTGCATAACTTTTTAGGTATTTTTAATAATAAATGAGCTATATTACTATGATTAATATAATTTTTATACTGAAAATACCGTAGTTGGAAAAATAAATATCGAAAATATCAAAATATCATGATATTTTCAGAACAAATATCGGATATATATTGGCGAACCCTAGCAGTAATAAACAGAAAATTCAAATTTTTGGACTTACGTCAGTCTGGCTACGAGGTACAGAAATGAAAAATTTATTATTTTAAATAATCCTTCACGGTTAATTATTTTTATATTTTTTTGGTCATCTGTAATGAAACTTATATTTTACCGAGACGTGAAGTAAACTGGCCGGGACACTGGATTTTGAATGAAAATTGGGACTGTCTAGGATCCCGTTTGAAAATCGGAAAACAAATACTAAATCCAACATTCACTGAATTATGGCGTATTTAACAAAGCTATTATTAAAGAAACACTGACAATCACATGGGATCTAGTATGGGGCGCCTCGATGAGAGGCTCAGAAGGACAGTGTAACCTCCCCAAAAAATTCTCGTTTGAAAAATGTGGAAACATTATTGCAACATTGAGATTCTTCTTTCAAATTTTAAAAATTGTTTTTAATGATGCATAATGTTGCTTCTCATTAGATGTTATGTAAGTATGATATAATGTGCATGCTCATGTTTATCATTTGGAAAAAGTAGAACTTCATTCGAAAATTTGAGAATCAACCTCTCCCCCCCCCTCTCATTTTATTTCGGAGTGCCCCTGCTAGTAGTTAAGACCTAAGTGACCGAACTAGGTATCAAATCAAAGTTATGAAAACACAATTAAAGCAAAAAATAGTAAACAACGAAATACTTTTAAATTATAGTGGTAAAAAAAAAGTCGCAGCAAAAAAGTTGTTAAAATAATTTTACGAATTTTCATCCCCGTAAAAGGTTTATTAATTAGTATGAAGCATGAATTATGATGATTTTTCTATAAAAATCAAGGTTTTATAATTATTTTTGCTTAATTTGTTCCAAGGAATTGAAAGATCATATGACTTGTATCAAGCAATCGCACAGATTAAATAGTGATTTGAGATAAATATCAGGCTTTGGGCAAATTGAGATCAATGAAAATTCTGGATTTGTTGCTTAATAAAGTACAAATAGTTAAGCTCTGCTGAAGTTTTATTTTAATTATAAAACGGTTTAAACCTTTATTTATTTTTCTCTATTTATTATTATTCCTTTTTTTACATAAAAGAATAGTTATAAATTCTCACTTAACCATTTCCCCATTTCCATCTTCCTACAAAATACTGTAGATCTTAAGCAACTCCATAGAAATTTCCGTTACTAAGAGTCAGGTCCCATTCTTCTGAATTTCTTCCCCCTCTGAATGAAAAAAATTCCGAGGCTCTTTATTTTTTATTGAAAAGAAAAAGCTACAAACGATTAAATTTTTGATTTTTTTTTTTTTTTTTGAAAACTATTAATTTTTATATACTTTTCCATTTTTAATAACAATAAAAAAAAATATTATTATTGTTCTTTGCTAACAACTGAAGTTTTTTTTTTTTTTTTTTTGTATAAATGTTAACACAATAGCCGCCTGGTGTTGTGCAAAATTTTTGCTCCTACTATATATTGTTTATTTAGTTTTTTTTTTTACTTATACAGAATTGAAATTGTATGCTAAGAGATAAATGTTTGTTTTTCTTTGTGATTAAAATAATTATAAGCTGAAGTATTAGACAGAATCGGTGAATTTAAAATGTTTCTGATATTAATGATTGAAATTTGCGACCAAAACCCAAGGCCAATCAGTTAGAGTAAATAAATTTGAAAAAATATCCCTTTTTTTTACATTTTTTATAATGTGTTTTGAGTACAACATCTGCCTAAATGTGCGTAAAACGCGACGTAAGTGCACATAAAAGTTGAAAATTGATCTTTTACGAGTACTCTTTGGTTTTTTTACAGCATTGTGATTTTATAAATTAAAGTTCCTAAATTATATGTTAGTAGCGAATAAAGCCGTAGCTATAAATTTATTTCCAAAAGGATACTTAGTTTGTTTTCGTTCAATTTGAAATCTCACGGCTTTTATTTATTAATTTATTTGAAATGTAATTGAATGTCATTGTCGTCGATTAAATTATGTTGCATCCATTTACAGCACAATCATTAATTTAATGTAAATTTTAAGCTTAGAAGAAAGAGAAGTGGATATTTCATTCTTGGAATCAAGTTTTGCTTTTAGCAGATGGAGGTTTGCTTAGAAATCTTTGCGTTGATAAGAAGGATGCACTGAACCTTGAAACCCCAACCTGATGAAAGGGTATTGTTTGCATGTGTGAATACAGAAGGTGGGCCCCTGCGCTCCGGGGTGCCGCTCTCAGGAGAGGGGAAAGGAAACGCAGGATTCTACGCCTTGGACCGTTTGACAACGAAAATTTAGTGTCAGAAAAATACGTGTAAAACGCTAGCGACGTGATCTTGCTACGGCGTGATAAGACGTGCAAAACCGCCGGTAAGACTAAATAGGTGTTTTGTACTCAGTAAAATATGCTGTTATTAATTATAGGACGCCTTACTTTTGGGTTATTAAACAGAAAAAAGCTATCAAAAATTTTTCTTTCCTTCAAGTATTTTACTTCTTTTCTTTCTCCCCTCTTTTTCGAAACTTCGCCACACATTCCTTCACTGAGAACAAAACTATGCCAAATGCCTCTGATTGACAGACCCCAAAAGGGGTGTAGTGCGTTTCATTCATTTTCTCCCTGCGTAGGCGTGTGTGAAAGGATTATCAGCTGCGGGAAGTAACTGGAGGGGGAAGGGAAGGACTGGTACAGACGTTGTACCACAGCCGTAGGAAGAGAGCACTTTTTGTCGGTACAGCATATGTACCGCCGTTGGCTAAAGGTTAACTTTTTTTTTTTCAAATTTGAAGTCTATCTTTGTTTACAATAGAATGTGGAGGGCTCTTCCCAGACATTCTTCGAAATGAGAAGTTTTAGAAATGTAATTTAAGGTTACCCTTTGTAAAACTAATGGAACAGGAAAGCATCGGGCAAGGTCGTAGCCAGGATTTTGTTTCGAGGGGGGGGGGGGGCGAAAATTTTCGATAAAAAGACAAAAAAAGTCACCTGTTGCTATGATTTTTGAAGCATTGCGCATTGGTAGACATATAGCAGTAAGAGAGGGGGCAACACAGAGAGACTGATGGCGACGGTATTACTGGTTGTTTTTCGGAATTGTTTCTTTTGAGCAGTAATTCTTACTGCTCAAAAGAAACTTACTGAATTACCAAGAGTTAAAGTTACTTTATCAAAATGTGAACAAATGTTTTCTCTGATAATTTATATTTATTATTATAATATCATTTAATCAAAATTTAATAATGATCAAGTTTTGTTGGTTCAGAAAAAGATGTGTGGTGTCGTAAATGTCGCAATTGCGAAAGATACCAATGACATAAGGACTTTTAATTGGCGCTCAAGTTGGACATGAAGTAGTAATATATACCACCAATCACTTTTCATAAACTATGAGGATCAGGAGCACCCAAATGATTGTTTGTAAGTGAGGAGCAGGCATAGGAGTATTTTTAATATTGTGAAATTCATGCCAAACTGACACTGGGTTTGGCATCTCATTTTAGACGCAATTTCAAAAGACATTTCTTTAAACGCAATTCATGCTACAGTAGGTAGTAATGCAAGGGAAGTGATTTGGCTTGCAGATAGTCCCTCGGGAAATTTTTGAAGCGTTAAAAAGGCATTTGGAACAGTCCCCGTAAAATTTTTGTTATTGAAGTTGTAAAAACGTAATTTTGGGATACATGTCGACATGTTAGAGGAGAATTTTGGTTGCTATAACTCGGAAATTTTTTTTTTTAAGTTAAAAGACTTACGCTTATGACGTGGGAGTTCTTAAATTAGGAGATGAGTCTTGAGTTCTCAAATGTTTTACAATGAGACTAAACGCCACTACAAATTTCTTTGGGTGAGTTTATGGTAAGGAGATGGAAATTTAGGAGTTTTCCCTTCTTAAAACACAGTCTAAAGTTCTCTTTGGTAGCATTAGACAAAGAAGAGAGGTTTCTCAGGGAAAACTGTTTGCAATCAAAGTCTTAAGAAACATGATTTTCTATTTTGTTTGATAATATGGCATATGGAGCAGGTAAGTGGCTACTGTCCTCCCGTGAATTTTCGAAATCAGAATTCTGAAAATGAACTCTAAAACCTTGCCTCCCCCCTCCCCCTTCCCTAATAATTCAGTCCTAAATCCGCCTATGTTCAGGAGCTCTCTCTTCTAAGTCGAAATTTTGTTCTGCTTCTGATTCAGTTTATCGTAGTCCAGACTTGCTTTCCCGTATGCAATTCTGAGATGAAAATACTCATATAGCGATAACTAACTATAGATCAATGAAATATCTTGCCAACTGACAGCATTTAATTGAATCTGTCACAACCATTGAATACTATGAGCTTGCATGGAAATTTTGGGGCCCTCACAAATGACTTTTACGGACCCACCTTTATCTTGTTTATCCCTTGGTCCCTACATATATCTCACCCCTCATTTAAAAAATCTCGGATAGGACCTCCTTCAGGCTCGGAATCGGGTCAACGGGTGTCCCTTCTCCCCCCCCCCTCAAAGCATGGCCTACTCATTTATAGCTGGGCTGGGGCCGCTTTGTCTAATAGTGCAGGCCCTTTCAACTTTTGTTAATAGACGTACAAGTATAAGTTTTTAACTCTCTTTTTTCGTCCCGGGTCCTCTTTCAGGCCTCGTTGGACCCCAATTTTTTTGGTCCCCTCCCGTTTCCTCATGGCCCACAGAGCTCAAAAACTAGAGAGAAAGTTGAAAAGAGAGGAAAGCATTCGCACGTGTGAACTTCGGCCATTTACTTTGGTCCCTGCTTAGGATGGAAAAAAAAAACCTGTTTCCAAATGCTTTTTTCACATAGAGTATGCAAATTACATGTTTTTTTTTTATTTTTCATTATGACACTTTAAAGAATGTTATGTGAATTTAAAATGTATTAATTTCAAGAAAAAAAATTGCTTGAAGTTGCCCACTCGGTGCTTGGCCCAGTCGGGGATCCCCGCCTAGCCGAGCTGGCCAGTCTGCCCCTGCCCTTGTATTTATATGTAGGTCTAACTGTACTAAAACTTTTCATTGTGCAGGAGCATTCCAAAAGTTTTATGATGATTTTGCCCATTCCCTAATGTTTTATTAAATTATTAGTTGAAATTCATAACTTAACACACAGATGTACTTTTCTGTTGGAATTAGTACTGTTTCTTTATATATATTTCATTTATTGTTACTAAAATTCAAATCTGCAGTGTGAAACTGAGTTACCATTTTTCTTTGTAGAATTCTTTTCCTTTTTGTCTTTTTCTTTAGCGAAAACGTTTTTGATAGTGATTTCTTCTTAAAAAAGGTGTTATTACCTGTTAAATAGTCCAGACAAATGTATAATACATTGCCTTTGAAAAATGTACTTTACAAAAATGTACTGGAAATAAAATGTTCTCCCTCCCTCCCCCACTAATAATTTTCTGATCTCTAATAGTAGCTTTTGACAATGGTTATCAATAGTTCCTCCACAAAAAACTTCTTTTTTGTGACTTTGGGAGATTTGGATTTCATCCAGTTTCTGTATTTGTTCTGCAATATTTTGTTGAACTTCAAGTCCTTGTACAGTGAAATTTTACTCACATGCAAAGTTCTTGTGAAAATGCTAGTTATTTATTCTGTATTTTGTTTTACTGAGCTCTAATGAGAATAGACATCCGTACACATGCATGTATTTAAATATCATTGCAAACTTATCAAAAATTTATCATCATTAAATCAGAAATCAAATGCTTTTCAATAATTGTTTTCTTAGTTGCTGATAATTTTGTGAGTAAGGCTGTGAGATTTTGAGATATTCTTTTCTGGGTAGGGGGGAAAGCAAAGTGTATATACTCAGTGCATATTATATCCAAAAATAACAGAAACCAAACACACATATATGCAAATCTATACATTTCTCAAAGCCAGAAGGGTAACACAACATGACCCTTTCTGACCTTCTAAATTATATGCCAAGAAATACAGGGTGTCTATAAGTGATGAACCCGATTTTAAAAAATCGAATTTTCAAAAGTTCTTGACGGAATAAAATAATTAATGCGTAAAATTAAGGAGAAAAGTACCAAGTTTTTTTTACCTTATAAATGTTCGATATGGGACCCTCTTGTCACACGGCATACGTCCAGTCGATAATCTAGTTCATTCCACACGTTTTCTAACATGTCTCTGTTAATGGTTTGTAATGCTGCAGAAATGCGTTGTTTCAATTCTGGGAGCATTTTCGGGATTGGCTGTACAAAAACACTGTCTTTCACATAATCCCATAGAAAGAAATCGCATGGGGTTAAGTCTGGAGATCTTGGTAGCCATGTGAATAACGTTAAATCATTGTCACCCGCACGGCCTAACAATCTGTGTGGAAGCACATTGTTTAAGTAACTACAAACTGACAAAGACCAACAAGAGGAGGTGCTCCATCTTGTTGGAAGATTAGATCGAGACTGTCCTCAAGCAGTTGCGGAAATAACCAAATGTCCAGCATGTCGAGATAATTGTCAACTTGGTACTTTTCTCCTTAATTTTACACATTAATTATTTTATTCCGTCGATAACTTTTGAAAAGATGATTTTTTAAAATCGGGTCCATCATTTATAGACACCCTGTACTTTTTGAAGTGCATCATTATTGCAGCATTTAACAGTTGATAGCTCTGCTTATGCAGTTTGAGTTATTTTTAAATGATGTCTATGCAGAACATTTTTATAACTAAGCCAAAACAAGCCAGAAGCTAGAAAATAGGTGCAAAATGAGCTTAACTTACTGAAACAATTTTTAGTTTGTTTGTATGATTAAATGTTCTGTGTTAAAATGATTCAATTGTAATGTTAATGTGTTGTTGTTACACAAAAATAATTTAGTTATTAAATTTTAGCTGCATCCAGACATAAAACCAGGAGATTCTTCTCAGCATAAGAAATTCGTTGAACTTAATGATGCTTATACAACACTTGTGAATACTGACAGTAGACGACAATTTGACAATAAGTCCTGGAATCCAGTTAGAAGATCTCATTCAGAATATCAACAAACATCTGGACCTTAGTTAGTGACTTTTTTGTTTTGAAATTTTATATTATGTTTGTTTGTTTGTTTTAATGAATGTATTGATTTGTGACTATTTAAAGTAGGTTTTCAAGAAGAAAGATAGGACCTGACTTTCATTTTTGTTTATTGTAAATAAAAAAAAACAGCATTCATTTTAATGCAAATTAATCTCCTTTTTTCAAAATAATCTGCTCACAGGCAGATTTAAGGTAGTTGCAGAGGTAGCTTCTGTAACTCATATTCAGTGCACCATTACCCATTTACATCCGAAATAAGATACTACTAAGATATTACTTTGAAATCTCTAAGTTTCCATGTTTACTGTTGCAACCCATATTAGATGCAGAGAAATCCCATTCCAATAAATACCAATGTTACAAAATTTCTGCTTCAACAAAATGAATTTTTAGTCCCAATTTAATTGCTGTCACATTGCTTGGATTCAACAAAAGTCCCATTACAATGAACAACATTTGTGGTTTCTTAAAGTTTGCTGTAATGGGATTTCACCGCATTAGATCTTCCTCTGATTATGTAAGAATTTATATACTGTATCAGTTATGTAGCAAAGAGTTTTAAGCCATGTAGCTAATCTTGGTATGAAATAAAGTATATTAAACACTATGCACTGCATGAAAAGTATGTTATGCTTTTGACAGTTCTTGTAGCAATGTAATAAGCCACAGTTCAAACGTTTTGAAACATATTGTATTAAATTGTCATTTATATCTCATAAACTTCAGTAGTCCTTTTTTTTTTTCTCATCATACTAAGCTGTTAATTAAGGCTATCTCTTCATTTTCCTTTTTTTTCTTCTTTGATACAGTAAGCTGAAATTTATATGAATACTATTTTTTAAAAGAGCTTGATTTAAAATTAAATAAGACTAGCCAATGTGATGTGAAGAGCTAATTTTTAGCATAAAAATATACTGAAAAGATGAGGATCAAGTGATTAAAGTTAAATTAGTTACAGAAGTTGCTCTCATGGTAGCAAAAAAGTTATTGCATTTTATATTATAATATCAAACTCTAGTAAAGTAACAGCTTACCAACCTTTTTTTAGAGGCTTCTCTGCATCAATATGTTTTGCATCAAATAACTAATGATGGATAAAACTTTTTTTCTTCTAAAGTTAAGTAATAGTACATTTGCAAATTGAAAAATTCAAAAATCATTCATCAATATACTTGGGGAATTGTTTTTTTTTTTTTGAATAGATACAGATTGAAGAATTACTTAACTAGATTCATTCTTGCACTACAATTAATGAGCTGTAAATAAAAGCAAATGAAATTTCCTGTGGATTTCTTGATAAATAATATTCCCTAAATTAATTCTGAAAGGAATGTTTCATTTTAGAGATTATTAGAGAATATATTTCTGCTATGCATTGTAAAAGCTGTTTCCTAAAATCCCAATTTAACTATAATACTTTTCATTACATCATTTTTATTCCTCTTAACAGTGATCAGGGTTCTTGGAATCAAGATTCTTCATGGAATGATAGACCAGAATTTAAAGAATATTTCTATCAGCATGGTAAAACAAGAAAAGTGGATCCTGCACATCGCATAAAAAATATATGGATTGTTTCTGGCTGCTTTATCCTTGTTGCTATAGGTTCTTTGTTGTACTTAATTGCATATAAGTAAGTATGTTAATTTTGATGATATATGCTTATGCATTTCTCAAATTTTGGTTTGTCCATTCAAACAACTTTTAAAATTTTGAAACACAAAAACAAAAACTGTTTCACCAAATATCTTGCCTGTTAGCTTCTCTAAAATCAGTTTTAAATTATGCGTACAGTTGAATTTTATCATCATATCACCCTCTGGATTGTCTACAAAATGTTATCATAAGCAAGAAACTTCCTAACTGATATAACTTCAAAATGCATAATTTAATATTAACTTACAACAAAAATAATGGATTAAAAAAAGAATTAGCAATTTTATGTTCTTCCTTTGATTCAATTAACAAAATTTTCAATTATTGACTAACATATAAGAAAAAAAAAATGACTTTTTTATTTTACACTGCAATACTTTCCTATAAGGATTTGCCTAGTTCTTTTTAAAATTTAAGCAATCCTACTTTCTAGGAAATTGATTATCTCATGGAAAAATTACTGCTGTAGTGCATTACCTGCAAGGAAGGAAACTATTTGAAAAACACCTCACTTTTGGCCATAATCTGACCAGTTGCTAACAGCTATACAGCCCTCTTTTTGAACATTAAGAACACTTTTAAATTATTTTCAATACTTTTAGGCTGTACACTTTTGCCAGTGCTAGTGGTTAAATGTTATATCTTTCACTCTTGTGAGAACCTTTCAATGACCATTCAAGTACAGCTGAGTAACTATGCTCGTCCTCATCTTGTGCTGTTTCAACTGTCTAGCTTCAAACCCCACATTATTCCTTATTTCTTTTTGTATATTTGTCTTCTCTTGAAGTTTTGACAAGTTGTTAATTCTATGAGTAATACAAAAAGAACTTATCATTCATTGGTATCTCCATGTAAAGCTGAATAATTGAGATAAAAATACAGAGCAGTTTTGCACTCCTTTCCTTGCTCCTCATGTCAAAGGTTAAAACCTGTCACTTTCAAAACTTATGCTTCCACCTCACTGTTTGTTCTTGAGTTGGTATGCAGTGATTAGTAAGTATAACACAAGTCTCTTATTGCTTGTTAGAAATTCCAATAATGTAAATTTATTTGTACCGCTTTTTTTTTTTAATTTCTTTTTTACAATACTGAAACCACTTCAGTTCTAAGAAAAATTTCTGTCCTGACTGAACAGCTGAAAGGTTGTGGTAGCTAGAATATCACAATAAAACACTTGTGATATCCATTGCCATTTAACATTAATATTAAATGCTATATAAGTTTGGCATTTTGGAAGAGTTATATGACATCCAATTGATGCAATAAGGAGATTTTACTTTCTATATATATATATATATATATATATATATATATATATATGTTTTGAAAAGTTAAAGCTAAAAATAAACTTTTATGCTCCATAAGAAGGAATATAGGAATTTCAGAAGTAATTTCCTGTTTATCAGGTTTCTGTAAAGTACTGTGCTAAATTTCTTCACACATTACGACCATTCCACTGTCATGTGCGGGACAAAGACGCTTAAATTTCATTAACATTTTGTCATATCTCTTAATATTTTAATTAAACTGGGGTAAGCAAATTTTTTAATCTTTACATTTAGTGCAAAGATACTCCTGACACAGATATATTTTTATTAAAAAAATTTGTTATTTAAAATATAATTTATTTCCCTGCGTCACATGCAGACATTCAAAGTCAACCACTTGTAACTTGCTTATGAATTAGTTAATATTTTGTCTCTATTAATAATATTAATGTTAAAATAAATTGTAGATTTTGAGAGCAATGGTTCCAATGTAAAGGAAACACACATGACAGTTCATATGATAAACAATAAAAAGTAATTGTTTAAAAAAGTAATGAAAAAATCTTTTGCTTAAGGAATCACATATTCATTTGTAAATTGTTAATCAATAAAATGTTTATCATTACCCTTTTAAATTATTATTTTTAACTAAATATATGAGGCGTCATGTGCAGGACAAAATTTTCCGTGGAATGACTCATTAAAGCTCTATGTCTTAAAGGTTCTGTTATAAAAAACTACAACATTTTGTATGCAGGGAGTCATAGCCTGATAGGTCTTTTTTGTATTTTCTAAGCATTTTAGCTGTTTTCAAGTTTATGTGAATATAGTCACAATACTTTTGGACATATGAGCTTTATCCTCTGACGACACAGATTATTAGATATATTTTGATTTAAGCATTGGAAATTTGAGCACTGTTTTTGACAATTTGATTCAAAAAGCACTTTTTTATTGGCTAATCAAAAGTTTTCAAATCTTTGCTCATGAAAATAAATATACTTACCTTGCCTATACCAGTGACTAATGTCCTTCAATGTGCTGCGCCTTACAGCATGCCCACATACAATATGTGACCAAAAGTATTGGAACACTTTCAAAAATTCATATTTTTATGGATTTCTCAAGAAATAAGAGACCAATTTTTCTGTACCTTTTGTCAGATTAAAGGTTATGCTCCAGCTGTCATTTTCTACTAAAAAGTATGCATTTGGAAGAACAAGCAACAAATAAGAAAAAGAAAGGTTTTTGATCATCCATCCAGTAAATAGCTGGGAATAAGCTATAAATTTCAGAAATAAGTTAACGATTTACGTAGAATTTATTGTTATGTTTTCTTAAAAGTATCATACATATTCATGAAGATGTAAGCCTTTCTTTCAAAAATACAAATTTTATTTGAAGCTTTTTGGCTCACAACACGCAGATTTTTCTGTCAACCCTCACCAAACTATCAGAAATTTTACAGCATACAAGAAAAACACACTACCGAAATTTGAAACTAAAATAATGAAAATTTAATGAAATATGAACTTATAAAGCAGTTAATTTTTCACTGTGCCTGCATAAGATATAGCAGTTTATAGCTTTCATAAATCAAAAAACAAGTAGATCCCCCAACTCATTAAAAAAAAAAAATCCAGTTCAGTGACTGAAACATTTAGAAAGATATCACCAATCTAATGAACCTAATTTCAATAATTTTCAGATGGGCGACAATCATGAGGGATAGTTCACAAATACTGAACAATTGCAGGCAAGTGTTGCAAATTTGGGAATGAAACTTTACGATTTCTCACCTATCCAAGAATTATTGAAATTCGACTCATTTGATCGCTGATATATTTCTAAATTTTTAAGATATTGAAATGGAATTTTTTTTATGAGTAGGGGGATCTGCTAGGGTTTTAAATTATAAAGATTACAAATTGCTATTTTTACCGCATGCGCAGCAAAAATTTAGTTGCTTTTTGCTTTCGTATTTCCTTAAATCTTCAATGTTTCAATTCCAAATTTTAGTATTATGTATCTCTTGTACGCTGTTAATTTTTTTGAATGTTTGGTAAGGGGTGCCTGAAAAATCTGCATATTATGAGCTAAAAACCTTTAAATAAAACTTGCGTATATCTGCAAAATTAAGTGATACTTTCATTAAAATATAAAAATCAATTTTACATAGTTCGTAAACTTATTTCTGAAATTTATAGTTAATTCCCAGCTGTTTATGGCAAAGGATGAATAAAATCCTTTGGTTATTTTCTCATTTTTGTTGGTTCCCGAAATGCATGGGTGATTTTCTTTTTATTAGGAAATGAAAGCTGGAGCATACCTTTTATGTAACAAAATTTACAGAACAATTGATCTCTCATTTCTCAAGAAATCTAAAAATGAATTTTAGAAAGTGTCCCAATACTTTTGGTGATATTGTGCATCATCGTAATGTTCTCATTAAAAAAAATGTTTACAATGTTAAATTGAAATTTTGCAAAAAACACTTGCAAACTTGCAGTTTTAAGGGTCATATTAGTCAGCATCATAGAATCACTTATAGGAATTACCTATGATTTCTTCTCAGTATTTGAAACGATAGTTCTTCAATCCAACCTGACTGTTTTAGCATTCCTCTTACTAACTGGCAGTGCTCGACAGTTTCGAAATTTTCCCTGTTTTAAAAAACAATGAAAATCTGCCACTGCTCACTGAACATGACTCCCTGCAGTTATTAGAAAACTTTCTTATCCAAAAATGTAGAGTAACAAGAATAGATTTGAAGACTAAGGAAATGAACATGGTTTGTCGTGTAAGCTAAACATGATTTTAGAAAGTGTTTCTAATGTTTGAAACAGCTAGGATAAGTATGCTACATCAGCAGATATTAACTTAGATTAGTCCAAATCATTGAAATGACTATTTATTAGTTTTATTATGAACCTTGATTGGATGCTCTATGAATTCAAACCATTTTCTTTTTTTTGACTGATCTCTTAAATGTATCTCTTAAAAATAATCATGAAATATGGTTTGAATGTTGACTAAACTATTCTTATTTCCAACTGAATGTGAAATTAGTATAAAATTTCTCACTGAAATATTTTCCATGTGATAACCCTCTTTTGTTTCTTACATTTACTTACCACAATGCTGTGATTTTTTAAAAAATTGAATTAGAAGCTGTATGCACCAAAAATATTAAAATGCATGCCACAGCAATCTTAAAATGTGCAGATAATTAAAAAATTTGCAATTTTTCTTTGTTTGAAGGAACTTATGTATTTAAACCACACTAGAAATATAAAATAAATGATTATGTGATTTTGATGGAGAGGATAAAATTTGTTTGAATGATGAGCAATGAGAAGAATTCAGGAATAATTTCATTTTTTTATTTTAGAATTGACATCTCAATTCATACATTAAAATTTTTTTTTTTTTTTTTTTAAATTTCTTCAATTGCGTCTTCTTAAGCATGAGTATTTCAGGCTGTATATCTATGTACTTCATGAATAAATGCAAGAATGGTTCTGGTAGTTGAGAAGTGTTTTCTTGTTGATTTATTACTTGTGGCAACTTACTCAACTTCTATACCAAAATATTTCTCCAAAGAGGCAGTAATTTTACAATTCAATATATGGCATGCAGAATATTTGTAACAAAACAACACATTTCTATGAAAACCTTAAGATAGTAGTTTCTTTCAGAGGTGTTTGAAGAAATACTGTACTTAGAAGAAAGAATTGCCATGGTTTACTGAAAAATAGTTGGTGAAACATTTGAAGAGGTGTCTCAGTGGTACCATTGAATTTATCAAAAATAGGTTCTGTGCAAGAGCCAATATCAGGTTATTTGTGACCACAGTGTTAGCACATTTGTGTTAGCACATGCGGGACCTAATTTGGAGAACTAGGGCAGGTCCCTTTGCAGAATGGTTGTACAAATTCGAGAAGCGGCGACCAATTTTTCTGATTCAGGCAAGGATTTGAAACTGCGGCAATTATCCTTCTTCCTTCAAATTTCTACATCACGTTTGAATTTTTCTTTTTTTCTTTAGAAATGAATGAATTGATGACTGCAAAAAGAAGTGTAAATTTTAAGAACCTTGATGTACGAGAAAATTGGGTGGGGTGTGGGTCAAAAGAAGTGTGGGGGTTAGGGAACGGCGCCCTTGATGTTGATTTTTTTCTTCCTTTTTTGTAAAATTAGACGATATTATGAGACTTTTACATGACTGATCAAATGACCCCCAAAAAATGTGGAATAGGGCCTCCAAAACCAGAACGGATGGCTACCATAGATTCTCTCTTCCGATTTAAAGTTTGATCATCGTGAAATAACATGAGAAAAGTCCATTTAGTTGGAATTTTTAGTTTTCATTTTCGTGGAATAAATCAACCCAGTCAGCAAAAAATCATTTTCTATGGATCATTATTGTATAACTTTGAGAAGTGAGGGAGCAAGCCCTTTTCACCGTTTCAAGTGAACGGGCGCAGGGGTGAATAGACTACCATTTTAGGGGGGTCATGTAGAAGAGTGACCTGCCCCCCCCCCCACACACACATGAATAAACTTATGGTTTTTGGTATGAAGAATTTCTGAAACTGCTTAGGTATCAATAAAACACACCACACCGTTCAAGAATATAGCACCTATTAGGACAAAAACCTCACTAATTGATTTTATAAAGAATTAATAGAAGTAGTGTTTCAAGTATTCACTTTTAAAAATAATTAATGAATTGAAAAAAATTACTGAAATCGTTTACGTTTTATCCATAAAGTGTTTGAGCACAATGTGAATGGATAATATTATAAAAGTTATAGGGGGGTCATGACCCCATGACCCTCCCCTTTTATTGCCACTGAACAGGCTGTTTTTGGGATGTCAGACGTCTTTGGGATGTCAGAAGTGGAATGGAAATACAAGGAACAGGGGAACTCATCTTGGAAATTTTTCGAAATTGAAGTTAAAAAATGCAGTTTTAGTACTGAGATAAAGTTTGGGGGGGGGGGGGGCGGAGAGGGACGTTAGAGGATTCAGTGACTTTTCAAAAATTTTTTGGCCCTGTTTCGTTACAATAAAGGAAAAGGGAGGAGATTTATCCCAGAATTTTTTTCAGAACTGAAATCAATTTTATGCTATCCATGGGAAGGAAGGGTTCAAGGGTTTTCTCGTGGTAGTATTTTCTAAACGGGAAATTTTAAGCTATTGTGCCGATGCTAAAGAAAGGTTTCATAAAAAGGTTTCAGAAACCTTCCCCATGAAGTATTTCGAAATTAAAATCTTAAAAACACTATTTTATATACCTTTGGTGACGTTAGAGGAGAAGGGAAGGACGTTTGTGAAATTTATCAATCTTCCTTCCTTGGAAATCCTTTAAAATTGAAAACTGAATGATGTAATTATAGTCAGTTTTTTGCAATAAAGTTGAGGTAAGGGTGGGCGTTTGAGTAGCTTTCTCCAGAATTTTTTGAATTTGAAGTCTTAGAAATGCATCTTCAGTTATGTTAGGAGATATGTCAGGGTTTCGTGGCTACCCCAAAAAAGCTTTTGGCCTTGAATATTTAAAAACCAAATTCCAGGCTATATGTATAAATGTTAGAAGATGAATGGCAATTTGCTTTCTTTAGAATTGCTATGGAGATATTTTATGTGTATTAAGCATGCAGTATTTGAAGTTTATCATTTATTTATTTATTTTTCAGAATTGCACCTATATTAGTGTTAAGTGTGCATTAAGAAAATTGTCATTGCTGCTGAGTTTTAAGATTTTTTATCAACACAAATAAAGAAAGTAAAAAACATAATTAATGTAAATATATAAATGAAATAAATTAAAAAGATAGCTTTGGAAATTCCTGAAATTTCAGAGTCTTGGGTAAATTTCGGCATGCCAATGTGATAGTACGATCCAAGGATAGAGGATCTTAACCCTTACTTTATTCTGGACAAAATTATTTGCTGATAATCATTAAAAATTTATGCTTTGATTCCCCACTACCTAGTTCCTTTCTCTTGATCGGAAGTTATAGGGTATGGCTATAGATATGGATTTAAAAATGTTCAACTGGCTATATGTTTTTTTTTCTTCTGGAAATGTATTTGAGACTAGTAGTTTTGGACATATATTTTCTAACTTTGATAATGATACTAAAAGCCTCAGGAAACTCCCCCTCTCCCTTAATTGCACTGAAAGTAGCTCCATATCCCAGATTAAATATCAGTTAAGCTCATTTGAACTTTTTATTTCCATTATTTTCTTGTTTATTTTCGTGAGGGAAAAAAAATTTAGAGCAAGGTCCTTGCTGGCCCAGGGCCTTATTGGACCCTTTTTTCTCTAATCGGCTTAAGTGTGACCTAATTCATACATGCTGGGATTGCCAGATATTGATGGTGATCCGAGATGTTTTCCATCTGCCACGCAACCAGTTTGTGTGAATTTGTTCACAGGTTGCCTGATTGGTGTCTATTTTCCGTATTTTCAGTCGCACAGCTGACATGCCTCTACACCTGTTTCATCACTCAGTTCCAAGGAAATGATGGTGATTCTTGCTTCTAAAGACAGCATTTTTACAAAATCTTGTAAAAAATAAAAATAAAAAAATCTGTGTTTTCTTGGAAATGGATTATTATTTTTTGGAACACACTATGATAAAGTATTTATAAGGATATTTTACAACCATAATTGCTTGAACACAACAGCATTCCAAATAATTCATTTCTATTTAATAGCCACAAGGAGTGAAGTAGTGGGGGGTTGGGGAGTGGGGATGGTCCAAATTCCCAGAAGTTGGGTTTTAAGTAATACCAATTCTATTATTGTATTTTATATACATGACAGAACTGTTGTGAACCTGTCCTCCCAAATGGTAAATTCTGGCTGCGCTAGTAATAATCTCAGCATTTATTCCTTATACGGCTTGTTTCGATTCAAACCTCATTATATGTTTACTGTGTTGTATATTGTTACAAATAATTAAAAAATTCCACAAATTATTTTATGACATATACAGGGTGACAAGAAATAACTTGGACACACATGATACATTATAATTCTAATGCTAATGAAAATATAACAACCAACCTTCAACATAACTATGAATACATTATTTTGTCTAATATATTTACAAATTTTCAAAGTGGCTACCTTTAGCCTTAATACACAGCTCTAAATGTGTAACAAAATTTTCGGCTATGGACTGCAACTCACTTACTGATTTTTTACCCCATTCCTTGCATAAGGATTTCTTTAGGAATGCCAAAGTTTTATGAGGTTTAGCACACACCCTTGCATGGGCGGATCCAGAAATATTTGTGAGGGGGGTCAAGTTTCAATGGACGGCGTTATATCTCCTAAGTAAGAAGAGTGCCCACCCCCCAATGAAATGAAAACCCATTCAAATACCCCCTCCCTACAATTTTTCAATGGTTAAGCTCATTAGAGATGATTGTGCTTTTGAAAATGAACAAAAAGAACTGAAAATGGCAATAGCCCATTCAAACAAACTCGGTCAATCCTTTGAACTGTGACGCGCTGAGAAGAAATGCCTAACAGAACGACGCAAAAAACAAGTTAACATTGATTCCATGCAATAGTGTAACTAGGGGTTGGTTGGAGAGAGAGGCTCTCGCCAGGGGCGCAGCAGCCCTGGGCGGCATTTCAACTAATAAAAAAAGATTTTTTAAAAGGATTTTCTTTTTTTGAGCAATCACGATTGCTTATTGTTCTCATTTGACTGTTTTGAATTCCTATGATTTTATTTTCCCACCACCTCCCTCTGCCAGCACCACCGTCGCGTCGACCGGCCTCATGATGCTCCTGCTCTAGCGAAAACCGTCACCAGGTTGCGTCTATATCCTACACACACACACATACACATACTCATGCCTGCGCACAGACACAAACACACTGTAGAATATATTACCGCTAATAGCGTTTATAACTTACATCCACCATGAAAATAACAATTTCCGTCTGTTGAGATCAAAAGACACTTATTTAAAAGCAAATCTTTTATTGAAGATATTATAACATACATGAATTTCATATCTACGATCTTTTTTGCTAACCAAATTAACGGCATAACCTTCTAAAGCAAAAAGAAATCTTGTTTCCTTAACTTATAAGGACAGAACATTTGCATAATTCAGTTCACGGTTTGCAGTGATACTTTTCACTTTAAAAATATATAAGAAAATTTGCAAATGTGCTTTCAAATGTACGTACGAAAAACAATCAAATTAAAAAATTCTAACAATCGGCCCCATCGGGCGTACATTCATTCTTTCTTAGTTCAAAAATAATATTTACAATATACTGAAGTTTTTCCTTTGATAAAGGTTTTGTTAAGAAATCTGCTTAATTATTTTTACTACTGATATAACTTAAACTAAATAAGTTTTCTTTGATCAGATCTCTTATGAATTGATATTTTATATCTATATGCTTAGTTTTAACATTTTCTGGTGAATTTTTAGAAAAATATATAAGCAGATTGATTATCACAAAATTGTATAGGAATATTTAAGTTTTTAACGACATTAATTTCTTTTAATACTCTCGAAAACCATACAAGTTCTTTAACACTTTCTGTTAGAGATACAAATTCAGATTCCATTGAACTAAGAGCGATTGATTTCTGTTTATTCGATTTCCAGTTAAATGGAATACCGGCAAAATAAATAATATGCCCACTTGTAGAATACCTATTCGTTAACTTATAACCCCAGTTTGCATCAGAATACGCAATTAAACTAGAATTGTTAACATTTGACAAATTAATTTTTAAACTTTTAGTATTAAACACATAATTCATGATATCTACAGTAACAGTCCAATGTTTAAATAAATAACCATTGCAAAATTGAGACATGACATTTACTGCAAAAGAAATATTTGGTCTGCTTCTCGCAGCTAGAAATGATAAACACCCAATCAAAGTTCTATATGGGTATTTTTTCATTACATCATTTTCCACAATTTCTTTCTCGTTAACCCTTTGAGGTAATTCAACACTGTTTTTGAAAGGTAAATTAACATGATTTCTTGGCAAATCTTTAAATTTTTCCATTAGTTTATTTATATAAGTTTCTTGATGCAAATAAATTTTATTGCCAATCTTTTCAAAATTTACACCCAGTAAAAATTTAATTTCCCCCAAATTTACGACGTCAAACTTACTTTTTAGTAATGCTATAATTTCATCAATTTTACTTTTACTTTTTCCAAATAATATTAAATCATCTACGTAAACCAACAAAACTATTTCATCTTTAAGTTTATAAGTACAATTACACCATTTCATTTTTTCAAACCCAAGTTTGAGTAAATTCGAGTCTAACTCCAAATTCCATTGTCTTCCCCTTTGATGAAGCCCATACAGTGCTTTATTAAGCAACCAAACCTTATGTTCTTCACTTTTAACTTCATGTCCAACAGGTTGGGTCATGTATACCTTCTCATTTAGACTTCCATACAAATAGGCAGATTTTATGTCTAAATGTACATGAGACCAACATAGCACGGATACAAATAAAATGAAAAACAATCGAACAATTGAAAAACAAATGACTGGCGAGAACACCAAATTGTAATCAATGTTTGCCCGCTGTTTCCAACCAAGAGCCACTAATCTTGCACGGAATTTTTTAATTATATTCTTATCATCCCTTTTTATGCTATATACCCAACGGTTTCCTATGATTCTACAATTTTTGGGGGGTTCAACTAAAGTAAATACTTTTCTTTCTTTGAATATTTTTAATTCTTTGTTCATCGCTCGATCCCATTCAAGTTTTTCTGGAACATTTTGACTATCCTGGAAGGTTCTGGGTAATTCTACGTTATTTACTTCGTCCTGAAATAAAGCGAAATCTATTTCATCACAAGTAAAATTATTTTCGTTCTCCGAATTAGACTCGTCGCTATTTTCATTTTCTGACTCCGGTGTTCGATCATTTTTCGGCTTAAACAAAAATGCATCAGGTTTAAATTCGATTTGTTGCTCCTCACAATATTCTTTTACTTTTTTTAAAGATCTTAACCTAGGTTTTCCCTCAGGTGGATAGTAATAGACGTCAACTCTATTGCTCTTTTTTCGCGGTCGTTCTTTTCTTTCCCACTCAGAAATGTTTAAAGGTTTTAGTTTTCTATCAGCGTCAGATTTTTGTTCCTCAATAATTTCATGTTCCTCTTCAATCGGCCAATTTAGCGTACCAATTTTGAAGTTTGCGTACTCATTTTTACGACCTTCACCGAAAAGACTTTCTACCCCATTTTTACGCTCGTCTATACTAACATGAATAGTTTCTTCTATAGTTTTTTCTTTCGGTAACCAAATTCTATACCCTTTTCTATTTGTTGCATATCCGACAAGTATGCCAATTTTAGCTCTGTCGTTTAATTTATGCCTTTTAACTTTAGGAATATGTACATATGCTAGCGATCCAAATAATCTGAAATGTTGTACTGAAGGTTTATGACCACTCCAAATTTCAATTGGTGTTTTACCTTTTGTAAGTTTATGCTCACAACGATTGTAAATGTGAACGAAAGTATGCAGGGCTTCAGCCCAAAACCTTTCTTGCAATCCACTTTCATGCAATAATGCTCTAACTCCATCTAAAGCTGTACGGTTAAATCTTTCTGCTACGCCTACTTGTTGAGGTGTATAAACAGAAGATCGTTCAATTTTTATCCCACGTTCATTTAGAAATTTTTCGAATTGCTTATGGCAAAACTCTAAGCCATTATCAGTTCTAACTGTTTTTAATTTACAATTTAATGTACGTTCAGATCTGGCTAGATAGGAATTAAAACAATCAAATACTTCACTTTTGTTTTTTATTGTAAATACATCTACTTTTCTAGAATAGTTGTCTATTATCGATAAAAAATACAAACTACCTCCCAGCAAACGAACTGGAGCGGGACCCCACAAATCCATATAACATTTATCCAACACATTATTAGTTAATGTTCCATAATTTCTGTTTAAAGAAACTCTAGTAGATTTAGCAATTTTACAAGTCACACAAGAATCGAAATTTCCCGTTACGTTTTCAATACCTTTGACACTATTGTTAACACTCATATTTTTTAGTAAATTAGCATTAACATGACCAAATCTTTTATGCAGATCATTTATGTTAATGGAAACATTATATGCATTCACATTAAATATTTCAGATTTCCTATAGTTAGGTATACCGTAAATAACATACAATTTCCCTACTCTATGAGCTGTTAAGAAATATTCATCATCTTTAGTAAAAATTCTCATTTTATTATTACACCAAATTATTTTGTACCCTCTTAAATCAATATTTGCACCTCCAATTAAATTCCTACGCATATTAGGTGTATAATAAACATTTTTAAGAATTAATTTCACAAAATTTCCATTATCTTTTACATAAAACACTATATCACCTACGCCCTTTATTTCACTAGTGCAATTTTTATCCCCAATTAAAACTTCACGTTTAGATACAGGATAAATGAATTCAAACCATTCTTTGTTGTTGCAAAAATTTCCTGTTGCTGCACAGTCTATCAAAAATTCCCCGAGTTCTATCGTATCTTCATTACTTGAGACTGACGAATTCTGCACTTCCATATGTTCCGTGTAAAAAATGCGGCTGTCTGGTTGAGACGATTTACTTTTGACATCCGGTTTTCTTCTGTTCTTGAAATAACAGTTTTTAGATAAATGATTATTCTTTCCACAAAATGTGCACGGCCCCAGAAGATTTCGTCTTTCATGCGATGTTTGCCTCAGCTTGCTTCCACTGTTAACGCTCGAGAACTGACTTTTCTTCCATTTAGGGATTGTATTCAAGTTCGAGCAGTCTTCCAATTTGGAAATGTGTGCGTTATCTACGGGTAGATATCCCTCTTCTTTCATCTTTAACTGAATTCTTCCCAATTCGCTTATTAACTGCTTTTCCACATTGTTGTAAGTGAATTCATTATCATCCAGGCGATATAATATTTGAACAAGGCTTTCAAACTCTTTGGGTAGTCTTCTAATTAACTGAAATGGTACTAACAGTTCAGGTATTTCAAATCCAGCATCTTTGATTTGAAGTTGCTCTTCCTTTACTCTTTGGCAGAAGATTCCAACTGTTTCTTCATCTGGATAATATCTCAGTTCATAAAATTCATCGATTAAAGTTGCTATACGAGCGCGGGAACAAGGTTCGAAGTTTTCCTTTAAAATAGTCCAAGCTTCTTTTCCATCTTCGGTACACTAAATCAATTTTAAATATTGCTGTTCAACACTTGTGTAAATTGTTGTGTAAGCTCTGGCTTTCCTCTGCTCGAAATTTCTTATCAGTGCTTCCGGGGATGTTTCTGCTGGTTGTTTTGGTTCCCCGACGATGAATTCCCAACATCCTCTGTCAATTAGAACAACTTTTACATCACACTTCCATGAACTATAGTTGAACGCATTCAGCTTTGGAAAGTTGATACTACTGTAATTTTTTTCTAGGCTGTTCTCCATTCTTTTCTGATATATCAAGTCCAACAATATGACGAAAAGTCTATAGTTATTTATCAGGGTTTTTAAGGCCCCGTAACCAATGTAGAATATATTACCGCTAATAGCGTTTATAACTTACATCCACCATGAAAATAACAATTTCCGTCTGTTGAGATCAGAAGACACTTATTTAAAAGCAAATCTTTTATTGAAGATATTATAACATACATGAATTTCATATCTACGATCTTTATTGCTAACCAAATTAACGGCATAACCTTCTAAAGCAAAAAAAAATCTTGTTTCCTTAACTTATAAGGACAGAACATTTGCATAATTCAGTTCACGGTTTGCAGTGATACTTTTCACTTTAAAAATATATAAGAAAATTTGCAAATGTGCTTTCAAATGTACGTACGAAAAACAATCAAATTAAAAAAATTCTAACACACACACAGGCATACACTCACACACATACACTCATGCCTGCACACAGATACAAACACATATGCCTACTTACACACACAAACACCGACACACATGCGCGTACACACACACCACTGCATACACAACACGCACACACATGCATACATACACACACACAAACACGCACCCACACACATGTGCCTACACAAACACATACACATGCGCCTACACAAACACACACGCTCGTGATTGCGAAAAACAATTTGAATTCAAGATGCCAAAAATTCAAATTAATATAATAATTTTTTTTTTTTTTGATCGTAGAATTTTAAGAATGCTTTAAAAAAAGGAAAAAAAAAAAAAAAACTCGCAAGAAAAAGAGCTAGAGACACATACAACATCTACAGAGAAGAAACATTGGGCATCTTTGAAAACAATTCTAAGAAAGAAAATAAGAAAAAAAAAACCTACAATGCTGCCTCCTATTTTTCGAATCAACTTATCAAAATGTCCCCCCCCCCCAAAAAAAAGTTTTTTTTGGAAGTCACAATGACCTCCTGTGACTTTCCACATGGGTGACCCTGGGGGGAGGGGGCAATTGCTTTAGTTCGCCAGGGGCGCTAGATCCCATGGTTACGCTACTGATTCCAAATACTCTTTTTTCGAATTATTTGAAGATTGGTAATAATCATGATAAAAATCTTGTCACAGGGGGGTCAGCTGACCCTTTGACCCTCCCCTGAATCTGCCCGTGCACCCATGTCTCCAAGATGGACCAAACAGAATACTCTATTGGGTGCAAATCTTGGGAATACGGTGGCCTTTCTAGAGCTCCAACGAAGTCCGCAAAATGTGTTGACAACACGATTTTTTTTGGAAGGAAGTATCGGGTATCGGCTTCGTTACTGGCTACTAAATATTAATTTCGTGAATGTTGTTACATCCCTTTATCATCACTGACAGCAGCGAAAGTTCTCATACCAAACTACTCTACGTATCGCGTAGTTGTGCATCAAATAACAACTCAGCATCTTTTTTTTTCATTCTAATTATTAATGTTGATGAAATAGAATGGCGCCTTCGTGCGCTGTTTCATCCAAAGTTTGAAGATGGGAAGAAAAAGAAACTTCCTGCCAAAAAAAAAAGGGTTAAGATTCTCGATATGCTTGAACAACTACAAAACGTCGACAGTAGCACGAAAATAAGTGTGAGTGAATCTTTCATGAGTATAATTAAAAGTCAAAACAAAAGAACTTAAAACTTAGACTTCAGAAATTAGTTTCAGTATTGAATTGCAGAGTAGTGTCTAAGCAAAGTAAATATGTATTATGAAAATGGAAGCTGCTCTTGCACTGTGGATTAAAGAGTTCAGGAAGAGAGGCTGTTGTCATAAAATGGAAAGGTTATAAAAGACAAGGCGAAACAACCGTATTTAAAAATATATTGAAAAAGAAAGGAGCATAAATCATCACCATCTTTATTTTTCAACTCATGAATATTATTACTGTATCTACTGTACAGTGTTATAGTGCAGCATTTTATTATTACTACATACTGTGTGTGCCGTGTTGTTTTATTTTATGTCTTTCCCTCCCATGCATTGATCATTCATTTTGTGCAACTTTAAGTATTTTATGTTGAATAAAACAGCTTTTTTTTATTTTTTAAGTTCAGTTCTTTATGTAAGAAACTAATGTATATTTGAGGAATACTTTAAATTAGTTTAAGGGGTGTTTAACAGTGTCTAAAAGAATTTGGTGTGTTTCAAAAAAAATGTATATGTAACGTTTCTCTACAAGGCGAAATTTCAACTTACGCGAGGAGTCTTGGAACGCATCCCTCGCGTAAGTCGGGACTCGACTGTATTTTGAAAAATAGACAGGGGAGCACTACCGGACCTCTTCTCCCCTAACGTTACTAAAGATCGTCTAAAATACGTTTTTAAGACTTAAAATTCGAAAAATTTCTGGGGAAGAAAACCCCGGACCCCTTTACTTTGGAATTAATATTATACTTAGGATTGGTTCATATTGGCTTCCTTTTAAATCAGAAGTCCTATACAATCGCCTCAGAAATACAGTAGTGATTACAGGAATACCATTTTGAGGCAGTGATATATGCCCACGTTTGTTAAGGAAAGGGGAAAACTATTGAGAAGGTTACAGCCATTTATGTTAAACTTGTGTCACCTAGTGAAAATTCCTTAAAAAGTGCTCTAGTTAAAGGTGGGCTATATTGATGTTTGTAAAATTCAAAAATTTTCCAAAGCATCAAATTTCGTTGATGCCGCTTAACAATGCAAGGTCTTGGAAACAAGGGTGTTTGCTAAACCTCATAAAACTTTGGCGTCCCTAAAGAAATTTTTATGCGTAAAACGGGATAAAATGTCAGCAAATACTTTGCTGCACATAGCCGAAAATTTTGTAACACATTTAAAGCTCTATTAAAACTAAAGGTATCCACTTTGAAAATTTGTAAATATACTAGACGAAAATATGTATTCATATGCATTTTGAAGTTTGGTTGAGATATTTTCATTAGCAGTAAAATTATAATGCATCATGTTTCTCTTTTTGTGAAACATCAAAGTCATCATAACCTCCTTATAAGAAAAAATATTAAACACAGTGAATAATTTGTATTGACAGCCCATTCAAGGGTTTCTCCATCACTGTTTTTTCAAAATATGATTTTTTAGATAAAGAGAGGAGATTCGTAAATTACCGAGAAACTTCAAAGAGAATGTTTTTTTTTCAATGCTGTGCACAAACTTCAACATTAAAGTTAATTTTAAGTCAAATGTGCATTCTACTTCTACTTCTTCTCTTCCCCAATGGGAGGAGTTTAACCCCTAAAACCCTCCCCTGGACACGACTCTGCAGACTAACATAAGTCCAAAAATGCCACTTTTCAGAGTATTACTACTTTTGCATTGAGTTTTCACAACGTAACTCAATAAAATAAATCCTTCATAATCTTAAAAGAGTGAGCCCCATTCTTTGTATGTAGCAGACGAAGGTTTTTCCACTCTTGCAAAGTAGCAATGATGTGACTTACGTTAGTCTAGCTTTGAGGTACAGATATATTTCCATATTAATGACAAAGTTTGTAATCTGGGCTCTATGTTTTATTATTTTGCATTAATTGTGTGAAACAAATATAGAATCATTCTCAAAACGTCAAGAAAACTATGCATTTTACACAAATTTCGTACAATGTGTTCAGCATTGTTGTTAATCATATTTTATATCTGGTTTAGTCGTGTTTTTTTTTAATTAATTTTATTATTATTATTTTTTAGCTATGCCAAAATGTATACTTTAACAAAAGTGGATGAGAGAAGTAAAATGATCAGTGAATATTATAGTGGTATACGAAAAAATGCTGAGTATGTAATTTATTTATTTCCTTTTTATCCTCTTTTTTAAGGGAGTGGTAGGGTTTTGCAGTTTCAAAAAAGTGATAATTGTTTCTTTTTGTTTCATCTTGTAGTTAACATTTAAATAATATATTCCCAAAATTTCAATTTGTTTTGAGAAAAATCCTCAAAGTTATCAAGTATTCAGTCTCCGCTCCTTCAAACTGTAGCTCCGACAGCTGCCGAAGAATGCAGCAGTTCTGATAGCTGCGGACGCTCCGAACGTCAGTGCTGCTTCCTTAAGGGTAGTTTAATCTATATATGTAAAGCAGACAGTGTTTGTTTGTTTGTTTGTTTCTTTGTACCCAATGGCCAGAAGCCCCCATAGCACCTACAGCTCTGAAAGTTGACAAATTCAAACATACCCCGAAGATCTGCACCTTTAAGCCCAAATTCTAAATTTCTAGTTAGATTTTTCTTAATTAAATATTTTATGTGATTTTTAGCCTTTTTTTTGTGTTTATTTCGACACAGACCCCAACTAATCCTGCCGGGAAACTATTATTTGTACTATAGTGTAGGGAATTTAATTTCAAATATGATGACCGAAACAATTTTGAAGATTGACCGACTTTTAAATTTTTTTTAATGAAATTTAAAAAAAAAAACTTTATTTTGCATTTTTTCCTGGTTTTAACTTTTTTCTAAACCCATTCCGCAAAAAATATGAGAGATTTCTTTCTGAAAATTTAGTATGTTGTAGTAGAGGTGCGACATCGATAGTAAAACATCGATGTTTCAGAACATCAATGTTGGAAATTAAAACATCGATGGTGTTGATACATCGACCAAAAAACATCGATGTTTTCGAACATCGATGTTTTAAAACATCGATCTTTTTGTGAATATTTAACATGCATTTTTTAATATACTACACTACAAACTTACATAGATGATAATCTCTAACAAATGTTTCTTAATGGATCAGGGAATTCGTTTGGCATTGCGTCTAATTTAAGCAATACAAAAGAATACGAACCCCACGAATATATTGAAACTACTGAACTGCAAATCATAAATACAATTTAATAGGAATAATTTCGCAACATCTTGGTACTATAATAAGACAAAAAATGATAATAAGACATGCAACAATTAATACAAACTAGTTAAATTTGCGAAAAAATATATCATAGCACTTGCAATCAGTTGTATGATGAGAAATAGTTGTGCAAATTATATTAAAAGTACAAAATTAATTCTGACGATTATTATTAAGAGCAAGAAATATGTTTTGCACTGTTAGTGCTATATAATTAAACACAAATTGTGCGTAATTGAGGGACGGCTTGTTGGGTGTAGACGCAGTGGCGGATACAAGTGAGAAGGTCAAGGGGGTCATATCACCCTCTCCCCCCCCACCCGCAACAATATTTGAATGTTTGCTCGAAAAAATAAACTCGATCAAAACCGTAAGAAGTGTATACAAGAAGAAGGGGGGATCATGGGGGTCATGACCCCCTCCTCCAATCAAAATCTGCGACACTATTTTGTCATCTGTTTCAATCAAAAAACTAAGTTGGAATGGGGGGCATGGTTTAAGGAGCAGAATTCGAAAGGGTACTAACTATCGGGATTTTAGTAGAAACGGAAATAGGGTGGCTAATAAGAGAAAAGATTTTAACACTTGGGATTCAAACAATCGTGCAGCATTAAATAAAAGTAAGATGGGCTTACTTAAGGTTTTTTATACAAATGCTCGTAGTATTAGGAACAAGATGGAAGAATTGAAAAGCATAATTATAGACGAGAGGTTGGATATTATTGGAGTTACCGAGACATGGGCTACCGAAAGTGATGATGATTTATTATCTATCGCTGGGTATAATTTGTTTCGACAAGGTAGAGTAGGTAAAAGAGGTGGTGGGGTTTTATTTTATGTCAGAGGTAATTAATGATAAACCTAATGAGATTGATATGATTTGGCTGGAGTTGATTAGTAATAGGGGCAAAAAACTACGTTTGGGGAATATTTATAGGCCACCCAACTTAAGCCAGGGTCAAGACGAACAGATGTTTAGTATTATTAGTGACATTTCTAGCAAGGGGTCAGTCATCATAATGGGAGATTTTAATTATCCAGGAATTGATTGGAATAATTTTTACCATAGTAATAGCAGAGAAGAGGATTTTTTGAAAGTTATTGGTGACTGTTTCTTAGATCAAATTGTAACTCAGGGTACTCGACAGGACGCGATTTTAGATCTAGTTTTCTGCGACATGGAAGGCTCTGTTCAGGGGTTATGTGTAGGGAACACATTGGAGATAGTGACCACAACAGTATTAGGTTTGGGATTAAATTTGATATGCACAAAGTAGAGAATTTTAGGTTTGTGCCCAATTTCAGAAATACTGACTTTGTGGCACTTCGGCAGAGTTTGAAAGCAGTTTTTTCTTCTGGATTGGACAATAGCGATGTGAATCTTCAGTGGGCAGAGTTTAAGGAAAATCTAGCGAATACGGTTAGGGATCATGTTCCTTTTAGGAGAAAGGGTGTCAACACTAAAATTTGGCCAATGTGGTTCTCCAGGGAAACTAAAGACGCTCTAAATTACAAGCAAGCTGCTTTTTATAGGTTTAGAGAAACAGGTCACAGTGCAGATAGGCTCCAATATTGTAAGGCAAGGCGTAAATTTAAGTATTTGGTACGGATTCAGAAAAGAGAGTTGGAGCAAAGACTGGCAGATAACATAAACAGGAATCCCAAGCGGTTTTTTGCATACGCTAATTCGGGGAAAGTTCGAAATAGTCATATTGGGCCACTGGTTGATGAGCACGGAATTTTAATTCAGGACGATAGTGATATTGCTAATGTTCTTAATAACTTTTTTTCGAGTGTTTTTAACGATAACTGTATCTCAACAGTTGACACCAACAAGACACAAGCTATAGTACAGCTTGAGGACTTTGTATTTTCCAGGGATGACGTTTTACTTCATTTGAAAAAAATTAAAGAGACTAAGGCTCCGGGGCCAGATGATATTTATCCGAAAATTTTAGTTGAATGTGCAGAGGAATTAGCAGATGTAATCGCAAACATTTTCAATGCTTCTTATAATTCGGGGACAGTGCCAGAGGACTGGCAGCTGGCTAACATTACACCGCTCTTCAAGAAAGGGTCTAAAGGGAGTGCGGGAAATTATAGACCTGTGAGTCTAACTTCGGTGGTTTGCAAAATTTTTGAAACATTGATGAAAATTAAGATAGTAAATTTTCTAGAGACTAATAATCTATTGACTAGTTTTCAGTACGGTTTCAGGAAAGGTAAATCTTGTGCAACTAATTTATTACATTTCTATGACAAAGTTACCATGGCTTTGGACAATAAGAAGCCTGTAGATGTTGTTTACATTGATTTTCAAAAAGCTTTCGATAAGGTACCGCATGTTGCTCTACTTAGCAAATTAGCTGATATAGGAATAGGAGGGAAAACTTTCATTTGGGTAAAAAATTGGCTGACCGGAAGGAAACAAAGAGTAGTTGTAAGGGGAAATTATTCTAATTGGAGTGAGGTCTTAAGCGGGGTTCCTCAAGGATCAGTGTTAGGGCCTGTTTTGTTCATTGTCTTTATGAACGATATTCACAAAAATATTTCTGGGAACATGAATTGTTTTGCTGATGATGTCAAAGTTATGGGGACTGTAGAAAATGAAGAACAAGCAAATCAGCTGCAAGAGGATCTAGATCATATTACGGAGTGGGCTGATAAATGGGGTATGGCTGTTAATGTTGGGAAATGTCAAGTGCTACATTTAGGGCATGGAAATAAGTGTACAAGTTATTATTTGCAAGGTTCAGTCATTAGTCAGGCAGACAAAGTTACTGATATGGGGGTCCTAATAAGTCAGGATTTAAAGTTTAGCCAACAGTGCAGCATTGCTAGCAACAAAGCCAATAAGATGCTTGGGTTTATCAATAGATCTATTTCAAATAAATCTAAAGAAGTTCTTCTGCCCTTATATAGAAGTTTGGTAAGACCCCATTTGGAGTATGCTGTTCAGTTTTGGTCTCCTTATCTTAAGAAAGACATTAATGTATTGGAAAGGGTTCAAAGGCGGGCTACAAGGCTAATAAGTGGACTTTCCCACTTAGATTATGATTCCAGGCTTAGAAGGCTAAAAATGTACAGTCTTGAGCAAGGAAGAGACCGAGGGGACATGATTCAGCTGTTTAAATTTATTAAAACGAAAGATGTTACGGGGTTAAAGTTTAGCACTGAAAACAGGACAAGGGGTCATTGTTTTAAGCTATTTAAATCTCAGGCTAACATGGATATTAGGAAAAATTATTATTTTAGCAGGGTAGTGGAACCTTGGAACAGCTTATCGGAAGAGGTGGTAATGAGCAAAGGAGTAGACAGTTTTAAGAGGGCCATTGATCTTCACTGGGGATTGTAAATTGACTAGGACCAGTCTAGCTGGGCCCAGAGCCTGTTGCTGGTCGTCACTTTTGTATTTGTATTTGTATTTGTATATTTGAGTAGTAAAAATGACTGCTTGAAAAAAAAAAGCCAGACCGAAACCATAATAAGAAACAGTAAATAGTTCTCGATTTTTTTTTTTTGGGGGGGGGGGGTTATTAACTGTCACTTCTCTATTTATAGCATATGTATTTAAAATATGTAGACAGTAAAAATAACTTTTCTTGAGACAGTTAGTCTGCAGCGCTGGGTTCAGGAGCCAGTATAATGAAAAGTAACAAAGAAGTGTCTGATGCCCATTTACTTTTTATAAGCAACAAATTTAATCTATGATAGTTTTTGTAAAACCACATCCAAAGCTTCAGGCATCGCTTCAATCGATAAAACATTTGAGTCCGTAAATGTGTTTTTTTTTTTTTTAATGTAAAGTCTCTATAGATTAGAATTTCTTTCTGTTGTAATTTTTAGATAGTTCAGTTATTAGTCTTGCTGAGTTTATTTTTAAATGTGATGTAAATAGTTTATTAGTTTAAATCAGTGTGTAGGATTTATTATCGTGCAAGAAATGTAAAATTTGAGTGTCGTGTTAGCGCAAAACCTCATTATACATAGGTTCTCGCAGGGGTGCCCACCTAGGCAGTGGTGAATACAAGGGGAGGGTCATAGGAGTCATGACACCCCCTCCCCTAAAACATCGACAATATTATCCGTTCGCATTGTATTCAAACACTTTATAGATAAAATGTAAATGATTTCAGTTTTTGTTTCAGTTTTTGAATTATTTTTGAAAGCAAATACTTGAAATACTACTTCTTTTAATTGTTTATAAAATTTATTCGTGAGATTTTTGTCCTATTAGGTCCCATTTTTCTGACCAATGTGGTATTTTTTAAACACCTAAGTAGTTTCAGAAATTTTTCATACCAAAAACCATAAGTTTATTCATGTAGGGACGGGAGGGTCACTCTTTAGCATGAACCCCCTGAAATGTTAGTCTGTATCCTCCCCTGGGTAGATGATAAGTAACCCCCGATATTTGGTGTTTAAGCGCATTTCTCTTTTTGCTGACTATTCCACGAGGCAGAGTAAAAACTCTTTCCAATGAAACAAAAGTCGCCATCACTATCAAATACTTCGACACAACTTTTAACAGTTAATTTTTACAGTTATAATATTCACCGTAGTAATATATAGGATTCTTCTTTAGTTTAAGTATTGGAGCCTTAGAATCGACTGTAAGTTCTGGCAACAGACTACCAGTGTCGAGTTCTTCCAATAGCTTTGACCTCTTCCTCGCCCTCCAGTTATCTTTTACCATCTTGTAGTGATCATTCCAAAAATCATCCTTTACACAGAAAAATTGATCTTTTTAAATGTGCGCAAATAAATAAAATTTTTGGAGCAATTCCATAAGTAAACTTAATTACCTAGCGAGAAAATTGGAGCAAATTTTACTATAATTTTCAATTATAAAACAAAAGCATCAACATTGAAAAAACATCGAAACCAAAACATCGAAAGTAAGACATTGATGTTTCCAAAACATCGACATCGATGTCGCACCCATATGTTGTAGTCAAAACAATTCTCCCTCTTCAGAAAAAAAAAAGTTTTCAAAAATATGCAATAGTTTTTTGTTTTATTTTTGAAACATTTTTTTAATGAAATTTCAAAAAAACCTTTATTTTTCACTTTTTCCTGGATTTAATTCTTTCTAAACCCATCCCACAAAAAGTATGAGAGATTTCTTTCTGAAAATTTAGTATGTAGTAGTCAAAACATTTCACCTTCTTCAGATTTTTCTTTTTTTTTTTTCTTTCAAAAATATGCGATAGCATTTTTTTACTATTTTTTTTAAACACATCATATTTCTAGCATTGGCCCATGGGGGAGAAAAGCGTTCTTTGTTATCAAGCTGTGACATCATAATAGGGCAAAAAAGTTCCTTAACAATTTTTGTGAGGCTTGTTGTGACGTCATGCCTGGATTTCAATTTGCTTCTTTTTTCGGCTTTTCCTAACCGTAGCCCTTGCTTTTTTCTTAACTTTTTTTAAAATTTATTAAATCTTTCTTTTTTTAATCCCCCCCTCCCTGCTGGACTTTTCGCTGCAACTATTTTACGTTACATATTTGCATACTTAATTTAATTACATTTTTTTCCCGCAAACGCTACTTTTTGCACGTCACAGGGAACAATTAGAGAGGTTTTTTTGGCGCTATTTAATTAAATGAATGAAGCGCAGTTTTTTTTTATGCTGATCTTTGTTTAGATTAGGAAATGTGCAGGGAGGTTAAAATAAATAGAAACGGATAAAAAAATTAGAGATGGATTGTATAGGTAGATTTATGCCAAAATATATAAATATATAAATTTATGCCAAAATTGCCGAAATGCAAAGGCGGCAATTCGGCAATTTTGGCATAAAAAGGTGAATGAAAGGAACATTTAAATTGGTTCAATCAATGTCAAATTTGAAATAAATAAATAAATGGTTATTTATAGTGTTTTTTTTTTTTTTTTTTTGCGATTACTATTGCAATATGTCATACAGTAATGCATTTGAAGTGGAGCATTTAAAAAAAATTCTGTTAATGAAGAACATTTGACGTAATATTTTTCATTAACAGAGAGATCATGTCAGACTGTAGAAGGCTCAGTTTTTGATACAAGAAAGTTTCCTTCAGCCTCAGGCAGGCTCGGATTTTGGTCCGAGACTATACCACTCGGGCTCAGGTGGGCTCGATTACAAATTTTTGGGCCCGGGCTCTCAAAAATGAGCCTGAACTCATCTCTAGTGTGTACGCATTTTAGTTGAAGAAAAATGATCATTTCAAGTCAGACGGAGGGGGAGGGAGGCGTGGATTTTTTTATTCAACGAACTTCCTTTAAATTCTTAGCACAGGCATCGCTGTGCAGGTACTGCTAGTATAATATAAACGAATAACGAAAAAAGAGGAAGCTAAGGAGATCAAAGCTGCTGCAGGGACTATTAAACCTTTGTCTTCTGAACCTTTACTTCTAACTTTAAACATGTTTTTCTCAAAACCACTTTTTCAAAGTCATTGTTCGTTCCCATTTTAAAACCAATTGATCGATTCATTTCAAATTTAGTGCACACATTCTGCATATAAAAAAAAACCTCACCCCTACGTTCAATGATAGTTTTTTTAAATGTTTTTTTTACTAACAAAAAAGCCGAATTTTTCATCAAATATAGCCATTTTAACTTCCAATGGCCTCCAAAAATTTTAAGTCGAACAAAAAAAGATAGGATATTAATTAAACCTAGGGGTAGGATTAATTAATACTTTGACTAAATTCAAATGGAATTTGATTTCAGATAAATGTCAGCTGAGATACAGTGAACGCGGCCAATTGTCTTTCTCCAAAAATCTTCTGGGAAAAAGCTCTGTCACCGGCTTGCCTGTGGATATTTTTTGATCAAAATTTTCTGGAATATTTTTAAAACTATACGCAATAATGCACAAAAGGTTGTAATAAATTTAATCAATCCATTTTATAAATAAAAAACAAATTGTAAAAAAAGTGAAATTTGACGCTAAAAACCCTACTCCCCTCCCTTAAAGTGAAATAAGTGGTGGATTGAACAAAATCAGTGAAAAGAAAAGACAAGTTTTATGATGCATACACATGTTTCAGTTAGATAAGTTCTTCAGTGTATGTAAATGGAACTATAAAAGGAAAAAAGGAGCATATTTTTTCACATAATCTTTATATATTATTTCTGTCGCCTGTTTTTTGTTCCTACTCGAGACATTCCTCAATTCTCCAACGATTTCTTTAATTTACATCTCATTTTAAAGCTTATTGTGCAGGCTAATGAAGAAAAGTAGAAATAATTTTTAAAACCAGCTGAATGATTTAAAAAAGTTATGAGCTGAATGAACTTATTTCACACATATGCTCAAGGCCGTCGCCAAGTGCATTCGTTTGGGGGGGGGGGGGTGTTGAAATTGATTTTGCCGACTGACTCTCGACATTTGCCGACAGATACATCCGCACACAATAAATAAATAAATAAGTAAATATTATATATATATATATATATATATAGATATAGATATATAGATATATATATATATGTATATATATATGTGAACTTTCGTTTTGCAGTGTTGTTTTTTGATTTGTGTAAAGAACTGTTGTACAGAGCGCCCTCTTGTGGGAGAAATAATTTGCCAGAATGAGAAAACGCGAGAGACGAGAGTCGGATGCTTGAGGGGAAACAAACAAGTGTTCCAGACGGGAACTCTGTTGAAAATTATGTTGTAGTTCCAAATGGGAACATTCAGTGTTAACTTTTGTGTTTTTGTGTTTGAGTGTGTTCGTACTTGTATTTGAATTAAGTGTGAAATTAAATGTGAGTGTCGTCAAAGAGAAGGACTTGTCTTTTTTATGTAAGCAACGAGAGTTGGAAGATCTATATTTACATGGGGGCCCGTCCCGGATCGAACTAGGATGGAATTAGTATAGAATTCGGATATAGTTCCGGAAAGTCTCAAGAAGTGGCCGTGAGTACTTTTTACTGATTTATTTTTACTGTGTTTATCCAAGTTCTGTAATTTTGAAATATGGCGTACCTAGCCAGAGTCAGAAAAAATGATCTTCTTACTCTAGTTGACGATCTTGGGCTGACAGTCGGTCAAAATCCTAAAGTGGCAGATTTAGTTAAAATAATAACGAGTGATAAAGAATATGATGAAGAGTTTACTAGAGCTATTCTCGAGCGAATGCAGGATGAAAAAGAAGAAAAAGCAAAATCGGAACTTGAGGATAGGGAATATGAATTAAAGAGATTAGAATTAGAATCTAAACAGCTTACAAGTTTAACACCGTCACCTCAAATTGACATTTCTAAGCTTATGTCTCATTTCGATAAAAACAGTGACTTGAGCATTTATTTTTCATTATTTGAAAAACAAATAAGTCGATTGGACATTCCAAAAGACAATTGGGTACTTTACCTTTTAGGCCTTCTACCATTAGACATTGCTAATTTAGTAGCACGAGAACCAGACCCACAAGCCAACGATTATGAATATGTTAAAAAGATCTTATTAAAGCGATTTAAACTTTCACCAGAGCAATTTAGGCAGAATTTCTTCACTCATAAAAAAGAAGCAAATGCGTCTTGGCGTGATTACGCTTACGAATTGAACAACTTTCTTGAAGAATGGATTAAGGGATTAGACATCGACAACTTTGAAGAATTAAAAGACCTTTTTGTTGCTGATCAAACTAAGAGAAGAATACCGTTTGAAACTAGAGATCATTTTATTGAGGAATTGCCAAAATTAAATAAAGTAACCGATTTAGTAAATAAACTAGATGAGTATGAGACTGCAAGATTTCACCTTAAAAAACCGACTTCAAAAGATCCAAAATCCTATGAAATTCAAAATAATTTGAAATATGAAGGCAAAACCAAATCATCGTCAGTTCGTTCGCAAGCAAGCTCTTCAAACCAGCACATCAAATGTTTTGGTTGCAATGCTATGGGTCATAAAATTGCTCAGTGTCCTAACAAAGCAAGGGGAATTAAGTGCCAAAAATGTAATGAATATGGTCATCGGAAATATGAATGTAATAAAAATGTTAATATCAATGATGTAAATAAACCCTCAATTAATACATGTAGTAATAGTAATGAGAAATTGTTCAAAAATATTCAAATTATGGATAAATTTGTTAATGCAATTTTTGACACCGGATCAGACTTGTCAATTGCCAAATCCGATTTTTATGAGCATCTCGGAAAGCCCGAATTAATACCTTGTGATATAGTATTGAATGGTATTGGAAATGAAAATGTCAAGTCTATTGGTTATTTTTATTCAGATATTGTTGTTGATACTTTTAAAATTCATGTGAAACTGTTTGTTCTTAAGAATCTTTGTTGTGATATTTTAATTGGAATGGATGTAATTAGCAAACTTAATATTTCATTGTCGGGATCTACTTTAAAGGTTCTAGGATTGCGAGAAAATTATTCAGTTAATCTTTTTTCCATCAATGTATCCATGTCAAATCAGCTAGCAGAAAAAAGGGATCAAAGCGAAATGACCTTGGCAGGGAGAAGAAATGATCCGCTCATTTCAGTTGAAGAGGGCATAATTAATTCAAAAGCCGAAGTGCAAGGTCAAAGTTTAGTAGCTGAACCCAAGGAGGGAAAAAAGAGGAACTCAAGTGAATCTTTAGTAGTGGGTGTAGATGATATTGAAATAAACGATAGTAAATCACAAAATGATTGCGTCAACGTTTTAGCTACACTTGTTAACGGGATAAATATTCATGAATTAGATTTGACTCATATTGCTAATACACAGTTGAGAGCAGAGGTCTTAGAATTAATTAACTGTTATAAACCACTCAAGATAAAGAATTCGGAAGTGAAAATGAATATAATTTTGACAGACGATAAACCTGTTAATTTATCTCCCAGACGTATTTCTTTCGCGCGGAACAAAAAATTGTTGATGATCAGATTGAGGAATGGTTACGAAATGGAGTCATAAAACATAGTTCTTCAAACTATAGCGCGCCGTTGGTATTATGTCGTAAAAAAGACTTATCATACAGACTATGCATTGATTACAGACAATTAAACAAAAAAATTATAAAGAATAAATTTCCGTTGCCTTTAATTGAAGTTGTCTTGGATCATCTTGAAAAAGCTAAAGTATTTACAACGTTAGATTTAAAGAATGGTTTTTTCCATGTTGACATTAACCAGAAAAGTACCGAATATACTGGCTTCGTGACAACAAAGGGTCAATACGAATTTTTAAAAGCTCCATTTGGTCTTTCGGTATCGCCGAACGTATTCCAAAGATACATTTTCGATATATTCAGAGATTTAATGCGCGACAACACAGTCATTATTTATATGGATGATTTAATTATTCCATCAGAAAATGAAATAGAGGGACTTATTAAATTGAAAAGAGTTCTTAAAATAGCTTCCGAGTATGGAGTAGAGTTCAATTTCCGAAACTCTCAGATTTTGAAGAAAAGAATTGAATTTCTGGGCTACATAATAGAAAACAACACAATTCAACCATCTCCAACGAAAATACATGCAGTTCAAAAATTTCCTCGACCAAAAACATTGAAGCAAGTTCAAAGCTTTTTAGGCCTTACAGGATACTTTAGAAAATTTATTCCGCATTACGCGCAGATAGCCAAGCCCCTAAGCGATCTTCTGCGAGGTAACAAACCCTTCGAATTTAATTGTGAACAAGAAGAATCATTTCTTAAACTTAAGGAAATGTTGATACAGAAGCCAGTTTTACATATTTTTACCCAAGGAGCCCCTATAGAGTTACACACGGACGCTAGTAGTCATGGGTTTGGAGCAATTTTATTACAACAATCGGAACAAGGACAATTTCACCCAATTTATTACTTCAGTAAGAAAACATCACCCGCACAAGAAAAGTATTGCAGTTATGAATTGGAGGCCCTAGCAGTAATAGAAGCTCTTAAAAAGTTTAGACACTATCTACTGGGATCAAGATTCAAAATAATTACAGATTGTAGCGCTTTTCAAAAGACATTGGACAAGAAGGATCTTACCCCAAAAATAGCACGATGGGTAATGTTCTTACAAGAATTTGATTTCGAAATTAAACATAGGGTGGGTGAACGAATGAAGCATGTTGATGCTTTAAGCCGTAATGTTGCTTGCGTTGTAACGCGGTCGCAAGATGCCATTACAACACAAATTGCAGCCGCTCAAGAACTTGATGGCTACGTTAAAACACTTAAAACACTCATTGAACAAAACGGTCATTTTCTTAAAAATGGTGTAGTGTATAAATACGAAAACGGTAGAGAATTGTTAGTTATACCTGAAGCTATGAAATTGCAAATTATACAAAACATACACAATCAAGGACACTTTTCCGCATCTAAAACTGAGGAGGTACTTAAACAAGACTTTTATATTCCTAATGCACGAAAATTAGTAGAGACTGTAGTAGCTAATTGTGTAAGCTGCATCTCATGCAATAAGAAGCGAGGAAAAGGGGAAGGAATGCTAAACCCAATCCCTAAGAATAATGTCCCCTTAAACACTTATCACTGTGATTTTATAGGACCTCTTCCGTCCACAAACAAATGATACCAACATATTTTTACAGTGGTAGATGCGTTCACAAAATTTGTATGGTTTTATCCAGTAAAATCCACATCATCTCAAGATGCTATTGAAAAACTGCAGTTACAGAAAAATGTATTCGGTAGTCCATCGCGGATAATATCCGATAAAGGTCCAGCTTTTACATCTCAGATGTTTGAAGATTATTGTACTGATGAAGGTATAGAGCATGTTAAAATAACGACAGGAATTCCTCGTGGGAACGGACAAATTGAAAGAATTCACGCAATATTGATTCCAGTTCTTTCAAAACTTTCTCTCGATAACCCGCAGCACTGGTACAAACACGTAGCTACAGTTCAGAGAGTCATTAACAGTAGCACAACCAAGAGTACTAAGTTTACACCATTCGAACTTTTAACCGGAGTAAAGATGAAAAATAAAGAAGATGTGAGAATTCAGAAGTTGTTAGAAGATGAAATTGTTAAATGTGTTATGGCAGACAGAGAAAAACTACGAGAAGCTAAGAACAATATCTTAAAAATACAGCAAGAAAACTGCCATCAGTTTCATCGAAAGAGGAAAAAACCTCGCGAGTATAAAACAGATGACTTAGTAGCCATCCAGCGCACTCAATTTGGTCCTGGATTGAAACTGAAAATGAAATTTTTCGGACCGTATCGTGTGACAGCAGTGAAGCCTCATGATCGCTATGATGTCGTGAAGATTGGACACTACGACGGACCAAGCAAAACTAGTACAGCAGCTGACCACATGAAACCCTGGTCTACAAATATCCTTTAATGTCATGTTTAATTTGTTTTTTCTTATCTTTTCAGTTTTTCTTTTAAGTAGATGTTCTGTAGATGTGATGCTGACGAGGACGCCAGTATTGCAGGATGCCCGATGCTGTGAACTTTCGTTTTGCAGTGTTGTTTTTTGATTTGTGTAAAGAACTGTTGTACAGAGCGCCCTCTTGTGGGAGAAATAATTTGCCAGAATGAGAAAACGCGAGAGACGAGAGTCGGATGCTTGAGGGGAAACAAACAAGTGTTCCAGACGGGAACTCTGTTGAAAATTATGTTGTAGTTCCAGATGGGAACATTCAGTGTTAACTTTTGTGTTTTTGTGTTTGAGTGTGTTCGTACTTGTATTTGAATTAAGTGTGAAATTAAATGTGAGTGTCGTCAAAGAGAAGGACTTGTCTTTTTTGTGTAAGCAACGAGAGTTGGAAGATCTATATTTACATATATATATATATATATATATATATATATATATATATATATATATTTGATCGAAATTTGTCACATAATGAAGTCTGCAACACGCATTGTAGACTAACTTTAGTAATGCTAAGGGAAGGCATTAATTTCGATACAAGTCAATATATACTGCTCTCCTCCGAAAATTTTCTGGAATTGGCATCCGAAAAAGGTAACTTTAGGCTTTGTTGTATATTTTAGGAAAGAGAAGGCACAGGTCCCCCCCCCCCCATTATTTTTTTCACTGGGGTCAATTTTGGACTTTATAGAAAGGATGGTTTGGGGGGCTAGAGACAAAGATTTATGCTATCTTTGCTGACTCAAAGAAAAGGAATGGGGTGTTCGGGGGCCCTCCCCCGAAAAGTTTTCGAAATTAAAGTTTTAAAAACGTAGTTTTAGGCTATTTATGGAGACTGTGGGTGAGAGGGTAGGTACTGACAGATCTCCAGTGGACAGTGGCAGATTAGCTATAGAAAAAAGGGAATATACAGTCAAACAAACAGTCATGACTCGCGATTTTAAAAGACTCGATTGTTTAGGAAATTTACGAGGAATTATAAGAACTTTTAGAGGAGACATAGTGAGGAAATTCGAAGAAAAAAAAAAGGAAGAAAACATATTTTATCCATTCAAAATTTAAATTTAGGCCAAAGAATATTTTCTACTCACACAAAAAGTTTTCATACTATATGGTGAATTAATTATATTACATAAGCAAAGCATGTTTTTGGAAGAAAAAATATCTCACGGTAGTCATCCATTCAGGTACCCTTCGAAAACTTTGTTTTTTATTGAATATTTTCATAGCGCACGAAGAAGATTAGAAGTATACAAATCAGGAGAATTGCATTGTATGCCGAGAAATAGAGTATGATATAGAAAGTATAATATGAGTCATCCCATGATAATAATGGAAGGTTAGAAATAGCGGTGTTTGGCAGGTTCTCCCCCTGAAAATTTTAGAGATTGTTATTCTGAAAACGAAATTTTAGACAACCTTTGACGATGTTTGTGTGACAGCAGGCTCGGAAAATGTTTCGAAACTGAAAACTTAAAAATGCGATTTTAAGCTATTTTTTGAACCCGTTAGGGAAAGGGATGGGACCCAGGGGCGCTCCCTTTGCAATTTTGTGAAATTAAAGTTCCATAGGCAATCATAGATCACTATTAGTCATATTAAGGAAAGAAGAGATGAATGACATCTTTTTAGTGTTGGGGGGAAAGAGTGGGATTAAAAAAACTCAGCCCCGAAAATTTCTGAGATTGAAATTCGGAAAACGTATTTTTACACAATCTGTGATGATGTTCAGAGACTGTCCCTCGAAAAACTTTATTATTTCTATTCTGTCTTCAAAAATGGGGTTTTCGAGTCGTAAATTTGACACAATTTTCGGTAACACTTTCTCCTCCCCTTCCTCATCTAACGTAGCTAAACATAGTTTTCTAATGTTTTTAGCAGGGACACAGTTCCCCGGCACTTTGTTCTTCCTTCGAACATCATCAAAGATGGCTTGAAATTGCATTTTTTGCCTCAATGTTGAAACATTTTCTTCGAGAACCATGGAATCTTATCTCTTCCTTTATCGTCACGGAACGTTAGTGTAAAAGTGCCTTGCCTATTAGAGACGAGTTCGGGCTCATTTTTGAGAGCCCGGGCCCGCCCAAGCCCGAAAATTTGTAACCGAGTCCGTCCGAGCCCGAGTGATATTGTCTCGGACCAAAATCCGAGCCCACCCGAGCCCGAAGGAAACTTTCTTCTATCAAAAACTGAGCCTTCTACAGTCTGACATGATCTCTCTGTTAATGAAAAATGTTACGTCAAATGTTCTTCATTAACAAAAGTTTCTAAATTTTCTTAAAATGCTCCACTTCAAATGCATTACTGTATGACATATTGCAATAATAATCGGAAAAAAAAACACTATAAATAAGCGTTAATTAATTTATTTTTTGGGAAGGGGGGGGAGGGGTAAATTTGACATTGATTGAACTGATTTAAGTGTTCCTTTCATTTTCTCACAGTAGTAAAATGTTTCTTTGCTTTGAATTTGTATCGAGATTGGCGATTGAATATCTGTGCTTGAGCCCGAGCCCGCCCGAGCCCGAAACCTATTTTCGGTTCTAGAGCCCGTCTCACCTCTATTGCCTATAAGAAGCCATGTCTGCCTAATCGAAAACTAGGGGTCTGACTCTTTAGGGGGCCCTGCTCGGAATAAGACTCGTATAAATTTTATCAGTTTTATGAGAGGAAAGGTGCCCGGAAAGCAAACTAACTTAACCTGCCTTGGTTCTCCAAGGCCTTGCTTTCAGACCTCCAATTTTGAACAATACCCTCATCCCCGTTGATCTCTACACATAACCTAAAACTTCGCTTTTGAAACTTCAAAATTAAAGCTTTTCTAGAGACATCCTCCAAGCACTATATTTTCCCTAACGTCATCAAAATAATCCTCAAACGCGTTTTAAGATTTTAATTAAAAAATCCAGTTGAGGGTCCCCGAACTACACGCTTCCCAAATATCAAAGATAGCCTGAAACTGAGCAAAATTTTGCCGAGCTGAATTCTGAAACACCCCATCTCACCTAATGTCTGCAAAGATAGTCTAAAATTGCGTTTTGAAAACTTCAAAATCCAAAAACTTTCCGGGAGAAACTCTTGACTCCCTAATATCAGCAAAGATAGTCTAAAACTTACTTCAATTTTAAAAAATATTCCGAGATTGTACTCCAAATCCTCTTTCCACATTACAAAATGTAGCCTAAAATTACGATTTTATGTCAATTTCCCAAATAATCGCATTCTGCTCTTTTTACAAGCCCTATACCATCTATGGCAGCAATTGACAGTACAATTTCGACATTTATCGAGTGAGGATCAATTTAAAGATCAGTATTGATGATTAAGAGCATCAAAATGGTCTAACTCTGTCTGATGTCAGTACACGGTGAAATCAAAGTCTTATTTATAAATAACTAAAAAAAGGAAAATGAGAGCTATTTCAATTTTTAATGTTTAAAAATTTTTCTGAACATGTTTAAGTGATTTATTAACATTACTGCAGGTGAAAACATTTCAGTATTTCTGTCTCCTAGTTAAGTTTTAATCATATTACTCATGCATAGGCGTTTTGTAGCTTTTTATATCTTTTTTAAAATACCCAGATTCACAAGATTCACAAATATAAGTGTATTGGAATTTTAAATTATTGTTAAATTTAAAGCTACCAATTATTAGCATAATTTGTAATTAGGGATTGCAATGCCGGTCCAAAAATTCAATACTGGTATTTGATACTTTTAGAGCATGATACCGGAATTCCGGTATTAATCCCAGTATTTGAAATTTCTCAAAAAATATATATTTCTCAAAACATATTGTTTCGTTTCCACATTTCATAATTTTGTACAAACATTGTATTATTTATAAAAACGTATTGTGAACAAACGTAAATGCAGGAACAAATGTTATTTAAAAAAAAAATCAGTTATAGTAAAAAAACATAATTATTGAATTGTTTCAGAGCCTAGAACTCATTTGGTACTCTACTTTCCCCGGTGGTACTGTTATCAATGCGCGATACAGCTCGATCCTTTTAAAGTATTGATTATCTTTGCAAACACAGGCCATCCACATTTTATTGTTATACCTATGTTTAAGCAAGAACTTCTTTGTATACAACATTTTTAGTTTTTTTTCTGGTGCTAAAATTATTAAGCTGCTTGATGAACTGACTTTGGAGCAAGCTACATAAAATTGGCCGTGTGAAAAAAAAGTCTTCTCTTAAATTGATCCCTGCTACTTTTGATGTCTGTCCTTGTGACTTATTAACGGTTAACATGGCGCACAAAAATGCGATTCATCTCACCGTCTAGTAATGAAAATATCATTTTGCAATCTTTCCGCTACTTTTGTTTCATGATATTTGATTTGTTTGTGATTTTGAACCCAAATTTGACCATTAATAGATTGATTTTGGTCCTGTATCATGGAAAAAGAAATGTGCAAAAATATAAGTAGACATTTTGTAAGTTAAATTGAAAAAATTCTTTAATTAAAACTATTTATTAAAGAATATTCTACCAAAGAAACTTTTTCTTTCTTTTTTTCTTTTAAACTTACAACACTGCGAATGTGTAACAGGGGCCAATAGACATCCATTTTTCCATCCCAGCCAGCACCCAATTTACATCTTTTACTTTTCAATATTTAGTGGAAGATATATAAAAAAGATAAGCTCAAAATAAAGCTTTGAAAATATTACATTAAAATAATCATACCTCTTCTGCTGTTTTCAAATTTCAGTTTTTTTTTCCTCAAATTAAGATCAAATGCTTTCAGATATTTCCCTTCCTTGCCACAAGAATTATTGCTCGTTCACTTGCAAAGTGAAGTTCAAAATTTCAACTAAACTTTTTTTTTTGTGCAGTGCTGAATAATCAAAATAACTCCATATGTAGAATAGTCATTCAAATCGTCTGCTTTACTCTTTGATGCGGCTAGCAATGAAAATCAAACTCAATGCCACTTTTGTCATCAAGGTTCCAGCTCTAATAACCATTTTCGTCTTTTGGCGGAAAGTTCACACAGCAGGGCTCCGGACAAACCGTTCGAAACTAAAAGCACACAACAACAGTTTTGATTCAGGATTTCCCTAATTTTCCCTCGAGCTCCTAGTTCCAGAGAAACGTTTTCAGTGGAAAAGACTCTGAAGGTCCAACATTCCTGTGTTTCTAGTGTCAAACGGGTCCTTCTTTTATTATGTATTCCCCACACGACTACGCCGTCTCGGCGGCGGCATTTCCGAGTACTACAATTGACGGACAAATGTTCTGTTACTATATTGTGCACTCAGTGGCGGATGGGGCCGGCGGGCAGCCGGGCAAATGCCCGGTGGGCCGCCTCGGTTTGGGCCGCATTAAATCTTTCAATTGAATAGTACAAAAAAAAAGCTTTTTTTTTTTTTTTTTTTTTTTTTTTTCATTTTTTCTTCCTTAAAAAAAACTAGTGAAAAAAATCTGTCGCCTAGAAAATGTGAAATCAAACCACTTTGCGACATTGGGAAATCTAAAATAGGTTCACTCATTTTTGTAAACGGATTTCAAATCTTTGTAAAACTCTTAGGAAGACCCTTGCCTTCTTTTTTAAAAAAAAAACCGTCGACTCGTACATGACGAAAGCCTTCTTTTTCTTCCCTTGTGGACCGGCCCACCACGCACTCGGCAATCGATTAGCACCCCACCTCATTAGCCCTTTCATTGATGATAGTCGATAACCATTTCACGGCCATATGTGTACAGGGGACAGGGACCAGTACAGGGACACTACTTGGGACGGGACGGCAAAAGCAGTTTGCGGAACGGAAACAGCTGTTTTTCATTCGAAGATGCAAAGAGAGAGGAATTTTTCCCGAGAGTGAAGCCGAAGGCTGAAGGGTCGGGATTGTTTCCTGGAATTCTTTTCAGTAATTTTTGCTTTAGGGTAACTGAGGATTATACCACACCTACCACTTCCTTTTTTGTGGCTTTATGTATAAAAGGGATTCGCGCGTTGAAATTTGTAGGCACTGGCAATCTATTTATTTTTTCTCCAGCTTCGAGGCAACAGGACTGAAGAATGATGGAGTCTTTGTAACACGTTTTAGCTGTAATTAAAAATCCTTTTAAAGTTATAATGAAATTGAAATTCATTTTGATGATTCAAACAAAGGATTTTGAAGAGCAAGTTTGGTTCGTAAAAAAATTTACTTATTTCTAAAACTTTTACTTTAGTTATCCATTACCGCTTTTAATTTGTAAAAATGTTTTGGAGACTTTTGTTATTTATACTATCATTTCCAGGGCCGGATTTACATTTTAGTTGAAAGCTATTGCTTATAATGAAAAGTTGTGTGAGTTGTCGTTCCTAAAAAAAGTGGAAATACTTGAAAAAAATCAATTTCATTTTCAAATGCTTGAAATGATGCAAAAATATGGCTACAAGCCTTGAATTTTGAAATTTCTAACAAATTGGAGTTGATAAGGGGGAGGAGTGCCAAGTGGAAAAATATGTTAAATTCAGTGTGTGCTTCAATGTATGTTCGTCAAAGTATGCTTCAATTTTATTTCTTACTAAGAGTATAAATTATGAATTGTTCAAATGGGCAGTATGTTACTCTCTTGCTACCTATTTTCTAAGTGTGTACCCTATTTCTTTTAAAGCAATTTGTAGATGGGTTGCAGGGGTGATTAAAAACTAGCTGTATCGAAAGTCCATGAGCGCAAGTAACAATGCATTATACTTTATCCTCCCTCGCTCTTTCTCTCTGTCGAGTGCCTCATCGATGTGTCGACCTTTAAAAAAATTTTACTGTGTATTATCTCAACTTGCAAGAGTACATAATTTGAAAAAGTTTTGTTTGCCTACTTTTCCACCGAATATTTTTGATTCCAATCTTCCTTTATATGGCTTCAAACTGCAGAATTTTACTATATATTTTTTTCCAAAATTCCCTCTGGGGGAACCCCCAGAACCCCTAAATTGGGAGCCCTGCATCATTCTCTCGATGCTATTCCCCTTCTTAAGGGAAATCCAAAAAAGCAGGCAAACACACATTAAAAAAACACACACAAAAAAAGAAAGAAAAAAAAAAGAAAGGAAGGAAGAAAGAAAATAATGCATAACTTTATGGTGTCTCAGGGGAAAAGACAAATATAGCGCAAAAAAGTAATAATAGTCATTAATAAAAAAAAACACTTTAGCATTTCCTCTTTCGCCACCGACAAAGTGGTCCGGATTACAAAAAGGGCCCCATACCTGAAATAACTTAAGGCCCCGTTAAGTCTAAATCCGGCCCTGATCATAAATGTTTTAGAAATAGTAACAAAACTGGCTTTATATGCTAGTCTATGTAATTATTCTTCATTCCCTTTTTAATATGGGATCTTCCAAACCACTCCTCTTGTTAATATTACCAAAGATCGTCTACAAACTGCGTTTAAAAAAAAAAACTTGTAAAAGTTTCCATAGGAGGGTGCCCCCACCTCTCTTTTCGCCAGCATCGTTCAAGATTGACCGATTTTGATAAATAAGGTGTCATTCGTTTCGTAATTAAGACCCGGGTAGTCTTTATTTTTGCAGACTTCAGCAATAGGAAAATTTGATTTAGCCTTATACATCCTGATTTTAACCAATTTCATTCCTTTCTCTTTTTAGCACGGGTTTTAAATAAATATAACAAAAACTGTAACCATTCTACAGAAAAAACATCATTTGGTAAAGAACAATTTAGATGTTATGATTATTACTATATTCTTATTAAGTAAGAGCAATCTTTCATAATCTAAGTTGTCTGCAAGTTTTATGTAGTAACGCTAATTTAATTTATCTTTCATGTGTTTCAAACTAAGATGCTTGCTTGCAGGTATATAGTGCTAAAGCTATTGTATTATTCGTTTTTACCCGACTACGGCAAAGTCAAAAGAAAGGGTTATGATTTTAGCAGTCTATGTATGTTTGTATTTACGGTTGTTTCACCGCAGCGCCAAAACTATTCATCTTATTTTGATAAATAAGGTGTCATTCGTTTTTAAATTGTAACCCGGCTAACATAGGCTACATTTGACACTTACAGTCCTGAATCTTTTAAAAATATCTTCGAACGATACGAAAATCAACCACGAAAGTTGGATGACTACACTGAAAAAAGGCAGAAGTTACTGGCTATTTCAGTGGAACGTTTCGGGATTTCGCAGGTTTTCATCCACTTCCTGAGAAAATCGAGGATATTTGTCAAACAGTTTCCTGAATTGCCAAAACCTACACGAATGCCCACTTTTCACTGCTGTGAAGAATATTTTTTCGCTACCAGTTTAAAGACTGACTGAGCTTGTTTATTAAGTGTGTCGGCTTTACCACGATTACTTTCTGTCTAGACTGACTAATGTATCGGTAAGAGCGAATTAGTCAAGGATCGCTTCAGCTTTGCTAGGAGTATGCTTAGTTCTCTTACTTGCAGTTCTGTCGTGTCTGCTTTAATGCTTCTGGAGCTCTGTTGGTGGAACGGCGAGGTTCTAATTAATTATTTAAAACCCACCTACCACATTCTTCTCGAAGGTTCCCGAGACATGGCTGGCTTTAACAGAGGAGATTTTCCAATTCTTTAAAAAGTTTCAAGGACCGTTTCAGAAAGGTTACGGACTTTTGGCGGAACATTTTTCTGTTTTTCATCCGGCTACGGCGAAGCCAAAAGGAAGGGTTATAATTTCAGCAGTCTACGTATGTTTTTGTATTTACGTATTATCCACCATAGTGCCTAAACTATTCATCCGATTTTGATAAATAAGGTGTCAATCGATTCCCTATTATAGCCCGAGTAACATAGGCTATATTTTAACCGACTTCAAATGTAGCATGAGATGATTTATTTGCTTTAAAAAAAATTAGCAGTCTTTGTATTTGTGTATGTTCTACTGTAGCACCTAAACTATTTATCCGACTTTCATGAATAAAGTGTCAATTGATTCATTATTACGACCCAAGTAACGTACGCTATCAATCGACTTCAACAATAGGAGGAGTTGATTTTACCTTGTAAAACTCGATTTTAAAGGATTTTTTTAGCGTGGGTTTTAAATAAATTTATTAATAACCCGACTAAGGAAAAAAAGGGTAAGAAACAAGTTTGGTGTTGATTACTATTATAGTCTTATTAAGTAAAATCAATCTTTTATTGTTTAAATTTTCTATCAGCTTCATGTAATAGCAATAAATTAAGTTTACCATTCTTGTATATCAAACTAAAATGCTTACCGTAAATTACTCACGCTATTATTTTTTGTCCATCTTAGATTAAAACGGAAAATATTTAAATAAAATAAAAGATTAAAAAACTGAATCCCGACTACGGCAAAAAAACCTAAAAGATAAGAAACAAGGTAGGTGCTGTTTAATATCATCGTCCTATTGAGTAAAACCAGTAATCTGATAGGTTAGATATTCCTATTTATTTAGTTCTATTGAAATCCTCTGTCACTTTCACATTAATAACATTATAATTCAATTCAAATACCGTAGTCGTGCGGTATAGTAGAACTGTAGTTGAGAACGCACGACAACGGCATTTGAATTGAATTATAATGTTATTAATGTGAAAGTGACAGAGGATTTCAATAGAGCTGAATAAATAGGAATATCTATCCTATCAAGTTACTAGTTTTACTCCATAGGACGATGATATTAAACAGCACCTACCTTGTTTCTTATCTTTTAGGTTGTTTTTTTTGCCGTAGTCGGGTTTCAGTTTTTTAATCTTTTATTTTTTTGAGCTACAATTTCCGAGAGAGTGCTCCAAACCTCTTCTCCTCTACCATTATCAAAGACAAGTAGAATGCATCTTTAAGACTGCAAATTAGAAAAATTTCTTGTTGCGGGCCCTAGAATCACTCCTCCACGTGAGCGCATTGAACTCCGTTTTTAGCACTACAATTGCAGAAAAAAATCCGCCGGACAACCCCCGAATCACCCTCCTCTGAACATTATTGGACATAATGTTTGCGTTTTGAACGTTTCAATTTCGAAAAACGGGCGTGGGGAGGGAGTCGCACCCGAGCGCATAATATGACGAAAGACAGTTAGAATGCATTTCTAAGATTAAAAATAAAAAAAAATTTCCTGGGATATGGACCCTCAAATTTCTCCTCACTCTAACATCATCAAAAAGATCGTCTAAAACTGTACTCTTAGAGCTACAAGTTCGAAAAATAGACAGGTGAGCGACACCGAACCTCTTCAATCCTAACATTACCAAAGATCGTCTAAAATTCGTCTTCAAAACTAAAAATTTCGAAAAATTTACGGGGGAGAAACCCCCGGACCCCCTTTACTTCGGAGTTAATACTATGCTTAAGGTTTGTTCATATCGGCTTCCTTTTAAATCAGAAATCCTATACAGCCGCCGCAGAACAAACAGTACTTACAGAAATACCACTTTGAGGCGACGATTTTGCATACATTTGTTGAGAAAAAAAAGGCTGTAACCTTCTCAATAATTTTTACTCTTATGATAAACTTATGTCGCCTAGTAAAAATTCTTTAAAAAATGTTCTGCTGTGAGCAATAAGATGCTTTACTGTGTGTCTGTAAATTCATCGGTTGACCGATAAGATAACTTTATTGCATAACTGTCCAGGACCTTCTAAGGCGCTAACAGCTGCCTGTAATAATAGTTTGTAGGGGGACAATGAACACGTAAAGGCAGGGCCACCTCCAGGGGTGGCGTAGAACCGTGGCTGCCAATTTTAATTTAGGGATGAACAAAGTAAAAAAAGAAAACCTTCTCAGTATTTAAAAAAATTTAAATAGAAGTAACAAAATACCAAGTGGAATTCCCGTGACAAAAAAATTTTCTCAACAAAATTTTGAAAGAAAATGCAACCCTTGAATATTAAACCTTTAAATATTATTTAGGAACATTCACGGTTCTTTATTATAATTTACCTAACTAAAGGCAGCTAAAATTTTTCGAGACATTCTGACAAATAAAAAAAAAAAAAAAAAATCAAGCAAAAAAAGTATTCAGTACATTGTAAAAAACCTATGACAAATTTTAATTTAATGCAATGAATGAATAGCTAGATAATAATGGAGGTTTCATAGGGGGCGCTGAAGCATGTTTTAAATAGAAAAAGAGTTAAAATGCAGTAAGGGAGATTTAAAACATTGTAACGTAATGAATACTAAGTGTTTGAATGTATAAAACGAAAGTAAAATAAAACTTTATTAAGATATTCTAGCTGGAGGATATTTAAAGTAAAATAAAGTTGGAAGAAGATCTGGTGTCCCTGAAAAGTACCACATCAGTCCAAAATGTTAAAAAATATTTTGACGAATCTCAATCTCTTTATTTTCAAACACCAGGTTGGAAATTGAAAATTTCACTATGAAAAAAATCCAAAGAACTAAAATGATCTCGGAAAAGATATACTGGGGGGAGGGTTTCCCATAACATTTGTATGAATAATTTAATAAAAAGATAGGGACTTAGCAAAGAATGCGGAAGGGAGAGACATCCTCTAGCCTCACCCTTCATTTTACACCTCCAAGGTAGATTAGAAACGTGCTTAAAACTTTTATTTTGAAAGAGTGCAGGGGAAGTTTCTAAATCGGAACCCAGTCCCATCTCATATCGCCTATCGTTATCAAAGATGGCCTACAATTCGTATTTAGGACTTCAAATTCGAAAAGCTTCCAGGAGAGTGATCACCTAAATCCCCCCCTGCAGAAGTGCCTCCACCCCATCTTTAAGGATCATTTAAAATTTCGTTTTTAGGACTACAATTAAGAAATTTTTCAGAGGTCATCGAATCTCTCCTCCCTCTTGTATCACCAAAGGTGGTGTGAAATTTCTTTTTTAGGGCTTCAATCCCGAAAAGATTTCTGAGAAAAGTCCCTGAACCCTTGGTAACATCAGCGAATATCATCTACAACTGCGTTTTAGAATTCAAATTTCGAAAAATTACGGAATGAAAGTCCCCGAACAGCTTCACCCACTAACATTACAAAAACTGCGTTTTAAAAGCTAACTTAGAAAATTTTTTGTTCCCAACACGCTCGTCAGCATCACTAAAGGTCCTCTCAAATTTCGTTTTATGGGTTTCAATTCCAAAATATGTCCCGAAAATTCCTCCCCCTCACGTCATTGAAAGTCGATGAAATAACGTTTTTTAAGCTTCAGTTTCCCAGAATTGTCAGTCCCCTTTACGTTATCAAAGAAAACCTACAATCCCTTTCTTTAGATTTCAATTACCAAAAAATTCCTGGAGAGCACCTTCGAGCCTCTTCTCTCCCAAACATTACCTAAGATCACCTAGAATGCATTTTTAAGACAACTAATTGAAAAAAATTCCCGGAGGGGAGGGGGGGGACACCGGATCTTTGCTCTCATTAACATTGTCAAAGATGATTTAAAGACGTTCATCAAAATTATACGTTCTCTTTTCACGCGGTTCCTCATCAATCGTTATTGCACATAAGACCTTCAGATACTGACTTTAGGGGAGGGGGCAATTTATAGGTAGCAAACTTTTTGAAGAACTTCAATTTCAAAAAACATAGCCCTCCCCCCCAAACATCGTCAATTGTCACCTAAATTGGCGCTTTGGGAACTTCAATTGAGAAATTTTTCCCAGAAAGAATTCCTGAACACCCTTCTTCCCCCTAGTGTTACAAAACAATGCTTACGCATACGTTTTAGAAATCTGATTTTGAAAAAGTTCTGGAGAAATTCTCCAAATACCCCCTCCCGCAAACATCGCCCAAGATCATTTAAAAAGTCTAACAATGCGTTTTTGAAGCTGTAATTTTGAAAATTTTCCGGGGGAGTACCCCCGAACCCCCTCCCACCATCATTAGCTAGAATATTAATTTTTACTATGCAGGTGTTCGTATTATTGATTCTTTTTCTCCACATTCGTAAACGCAGTTCTCCTAATTTGAATACTCAAATTCTAATGGTGACTCCCTACTAAAACTAGAAGATGTATCCGCTAAATCTTTTATATCTGAAAAAAAACTTAAGGACGGTGGGAGCGTCTCCTCTTCAAGGAGCAAGTCTTAAGGGGACCGGCTGGTCTGTAAATGCCAGGGCCGGTTCATGTTGCCCCATCCGTCACTGTGTGCACTTGTGTGGTCGACAAATAAGCATAACCCCAGCTAGTAAAATACTATTTTGATTTTTACTCGTTAGTGTAATAAAAGTGGAAATGGTGCTCAATGTGCGTCCAGAAGTTTTTTTCAAAAACAAACACTTATGAGTACAAATGTGACTTTGTATTGCAATATTTTCACTTTGTCTCAATTTTAATTTGTTTTAGTTTTGGCTTCCTATGTATTTTTCCCACTTTTGATGTGGTTTTTATTGATGATGCAATTTCATAAACGTGTCGACAGCCAGAAGCTACTGTATTTTTAAACTGAGAATTTCCATAGGTTTTTCCATGTAATGTTCTAAATAATTTAAAAAAAATGTTTGAAACGTGCATCTTGACTGCTCATCGTTAGGTAATTTTAATGTGCAATACAGATTCCCGGGTGATATCTAAATAATATATTATGGTTTCTTTTTCTTTTTAGATTTTGAAGAATTAACACTCGATTAGAATTTACGAATATCAGACTTAACGTTCAAATCCAAAACGCCCATGACATTCAGAATTAATTCTAAAAATAAAATTGCCGATTCTAGCTGAAACTGCCGACTGACCCTGTGACCTCATTCTTATTCGGCAAAACTTGTCTGATGATTCGGCAAGTTTTGATACATTATTGCATTTTTTTTTTTTTTTAATTTTAATTCCTGAATTTTCCTTCTCATGTGTGCATTGCATACCCATATTTTATCATTCGGCAAATTGAGAATTTCCCAAAAATTTAAGTTCGGGGCGTCACTGGATCAATGTCGGCAAAATCAAATTTTGTTCAAGTGAATGTCGGTAAATTGTGAATGCGGTGCAATTAGCAGCTGCGAGTTGATTATGTCTTTCAGAAGAACAGTCTTCAGTATAATCACAGGATACACTAGACATTCCTATACAAACTATACTAGTATATACATGTTTTTTATTTTTCTTTCTTCATTAAAAGGTGAAAATGTACGCATGGTCAACATTACTTTCTACTCAAATATTTTGAATCTAGAATCAATTGAAAAGGCAAAAATGCCGACTCCCTAGATGAACTTTCTGAGGGGATCGATGCTTATTGTGTCGGCAAAATGAGATGTCGCAAAGTAAACAATCAGCATAGTGAGCAGATGAAAAAAAATGTTTGTGTCTGCAATATGAATTCATCAGAATGAGCATGAAGTGCAATCAAACACGGTATACCCACACGAACTCTTCATGTTTTCTTCCATCCGGTCAATGCTTATTATTAATTATAAATATGCGTACATTGTATTATACATATCTCAAAAAATCAAACACTTCGTGAATGCTGAAACTAATGAGTCAAGAATGCCGACTCTTGTGAATTTGATGATTAGGCACTGTGCAATGCCGTATTTACACACTCGGTAAAAGATGCACGCTCAAGGGAACAGTCAAGGGAACAGTCGGCGAGAGAATGCTGAATGACCGTGTTTGCTGTACGTAGTGTGAGCAAAATGTAAATAAAGATCCTATTCATTATTTTCTCTTGCGCAAAGTACCGAAAAGGTTAGATTTGTAACTTTGGAATATGAAAATGCTAAAAAAAAATCAATCAATAAAAGCTTTGAAAATTCGAAACATTGAAAATGCCGACTTAAAAAACTGATTTTGCCGACTGGAGGAAATCTCTGGGAGGGTGAGACACCCCCCTCACCCCCCCCTATGGCGACGGTCCTGCATATGCTTCATGTTATATACCTTTAAGGCCATTTTTACGTCCAATTATATTTTCATTTCTATTTTCTCAAGCCGAAATCTTCTATTAATTTTAAAAGGGTTTTTAAAAATTGTGTTGTACAAATTCTATCCTGAATTTTTATTTAAAGAGTAATTTGTGTTTGTCCATACCCGGGGGCAACCTCCCCGGAATCCCCCTCCCTTCAATCCCACATCATGGAGTGAATACTGTACTCAAGATTAGGTTTATATTATAGTACTTTGACTGAAAATTGTATGAATTTCATGTTTACATAGACTATTAAAACTTTTTTTTTTGTTTGTATTTGTGTGTGTCAGTGTTGGGCATTAATCAATTATTTTTTCAATTGCCTAGTTAATTGATTAAAAAAGTAATTGCAATTAAATTAATTGCAATTAATTTAATTGCAATTAAATTAATTGCAATTAAACTATTAATTGCACTTTGCAATTAATTTAATTGAATTAATGTACGTTAATCGTTTTTCACAATTAAAATAATTGCAATTGATTTTTTTAATTGTTTTATGAAACAATTAAAAGTAACAATTAACTTTATGTATCAATAGGTACAGTGCAGCGTACAGAGTCCCAAGTATTATTCAATTTCATATTTTCGTTCAGTGCTGATTGCTCGCTCGCCGCGTGAACTAGTCTCGTTTTGGCAAGCTTTTTCCACACGTAAATGTTTGTGTTTTAATTAAGTGTTTTAAATTTGTAAAAATCGTTGTTTTAGTTTAACCCGTAACAGAAGAGGTGAGAAAGAAGGACATATCATGGGACGTGAGGTCACAGAGACCGCTCTGTTTTACATTTTTTTTTAAATCATGTAATTAAAATACATTTCTGTAACTTCTGTCAGATGTTTTTTGGAGTTTTATTAGTACGGAAAAAAAATTTTAATTTTTAATTGAATTATACCTTTTCTGAGGAAATTTTGCTGGAGCCATAAGATTTTTTCAGAAAAGTCATATGCTGCAGTAAATAATTTATTGCTCGCAATAAAGCCGAACCTATTGTATATTAACTATTTTATTTTAGGTATTTAATGTATACAAAACATTTTAATTCTAGAAAACTGATATTATCGTCGCCTGTCCTGTCTAGTGTTCAAAGGAGTCTGACTGCGACTGGGAAGCCCCCGGTTTGAATCTCGGCTTGGGCATGGATGTACTTTCTCTCTCTTGTCCTTGTCCTTTCTTTGTGTGAATGTGTTTCTGTGCTGTAAATGGTTGCCTACCCTATAAACGGGTCCTTATGGCATGTATGCAGGGCCCGATTAACCTTTGAAATTAGGGGTAGCTCGGTCTCATTTCGCCCCCCCCCCCCCCCAGTTGTTGTACAGCAATTCTCGCCGAATAATGGCAGTAAGAAATTGAATCAAATTTAACACTTCACAAAAGAAACTAAGTGGCATAAATATACATTGAAACAGAGTTGAACCAAATCCCACATTTGAAAATTTAACTTGTGACCACATTTTATTAAATGTGTCTTTAAATGTATGAAATTAAATATATATCTTTGTTAATTATATAATTCTTCCAAAGATTTTTATTTGGCAAGCTCTGATGTTAGCAATCTCTTTAAAACTGTTGTTAAACGCAGAAGCTGGTATTGTTAAGCATATATTTTCAGTCATGTTAGGGCCTCTGAAAATTCCTTTTACGTAATTAGGCTCTGCATGTGTGTACTGTGGAAGTCGGACTTTGAAAAAGTGAAGCAGCGCATCCAAAATTGCCACCTTAACTGGCTCACGGCAACAACAATTGATTATATCACATTAAGAGAAATTTTTGACAGCATCTTAACTTGTAGTGTATAGCGTCGTATTTCCGAAAAACATTCGGCCTAAATGTCCTTAGAACATTCATTGCGTAATTTTTGTGCGAACTTTTCGAACTCTCAACCTCATCTAGAAAATTTTGCATCTATTCCGCATCCCAACGTTAAAAGCCATGTTTACCACTGCCGGAAATTGTAGCACTGAAGGGAATGGGGAGGTGAGGTCTCACAGTCTAAAGAATACAATTGAAATTTAAACTAGAAGCTCTTACAAAAAGATGCTGATTATAAGCAAGGGAGGTGTTCAAGGTCACAAAAGAAAAAGCTATTGGGAGAAACCATTCAATCGGGCTGAAAATGAAATAGGGGTGGTAGGATAAGCTTTTGAGCGGTGTGTGAGACCGCATGTGTCTTCTCCCCTGTTGCGGGTTAAAGTTATAAAATAAAATGGCGTCGATAAACGAAATGGACGAAGGCAGTAACATGTCAGTGACTTTTCGGGTTTCGGACAATAATGAGTCATTAGAAATAACTTTGCCAGTGCCACCAAGTCCACCAACCGACACCGTCGAGTCTTCATCGTCTTCGCCTGAGCGACTTCTCCTACTTGATGGAACATTTTTTAAATTCTTGCCCGAAGAGTCTACTGGTAATAAAATCGCAGCGCTTTGTATGAAATGTCCAAGAGATGTATTAACTAAAGTTAAAGGTTATCATAATTGCACGTCGAACTTTTTGAATCACCTGAAGCGAAAACATGGGCAAGAATGCATCGAAGAGTACAAAACATATTCAAAAAAACAGAGAAGTGAGGTACGGGAAAAAAATGATACTATTGTTAAAATAAAAACTGGAAAAACTAATAAGTCAAATGAGAATACAACTACACAAGAACAATTCGATGAAAATATTTTGAAATATTTTATACATTCTATGATTCCATTACGTGCAGTGGAAGATCCAAATTTTTCTAAAATGTTTATGAACTTGAAAATATCAGAAATGGGGTTAACTGTAATGAGTCGACGTACACTAGGACGTCGTATAGGAAAACACTACGAAATGCAAGTAGCTAAGATAAAGTCGGAACTACAGGAAGTTCCCTATGTGTGCACAACAATAGATATTTGGTCCAGTAAAAAAAGAAATTTCATCGGAGTTGCAGCACACTGGATCACAAATGATCTACGCAGAGTTTCTGTGGCGTTAGCTTGTCAATGATTCAAAGGTGTCCACAGCTACGATCAACTATCAGATATAATTAAAGAAATTAACGGTGATTTCTGCCTCAATACGAATAAAATTGTTGCATCGGTGACTGGTAATGGCAGTAATTTTGTAAAGGTTTTCAAAATATTCGGTGTCAAATTGACCAATATGAATATTACAGATGAAGTTGTGCTAGACTCTCAGCCGACAGAAGCCTTTTCTGAATCAGATGTTGAAGATGAAGAATTATCAAATTTAGAAGATTCTGAGCATAATTATTTCCTTCCTGCTCATTTACGATGCTGTGTACATACGTTAAGCCTTTGCGCAACTACGGACGCGAACAAACTTTTAAGCGAGCAAGACACACCCTTGCCAGACAGACATTAAAATTAACAAAACAATTGAAAACTGTAGTAAACTACAATTACAATTAAGAATTAATTAATTGTTAACTGTAGATTAACAATTGATCAATTGTAATTGTGAAAAATTACAATTAACAATTGATCAATTGTAATTGTGAAAAATTACAATTAGCAATTAATTAATTGTTAATTGTAGTAAACCACAATTAGCAATTAATTAATTGTTAACTGCAGTAAACTACAATTAACAATTAATTAATTGTTAATTGTAATTTTTCACAATTACAATTGATCAATTGTTAATTGTAATTTTTCACAGTTACAATTGATCAATTGTTAATTGTAATTTTTCACAATTACAATTGATCAATTGTTAATCTTTAATTGTCCATGCAATTAAAATTTGCCCAACTCTGGTGTGTGTGTGTGTGGGGGGGGGGTGACACCACAAATTACCACCCTGCTTATCACTCATGATAGGTACACTGCTGATAACGCTTCATACTTTTGCTTCCATGTGTTAAAATCGATTGATTTATTTAGTATTTATTAACGCAGTTGTAATTTATGTGAAAACTAGAGAGCAAAAAAAAAAAAAAAAAAAAAAATAAGATAAGTTTATTTTTGTAATTTTATGATGTTTTAGAATTGAATTCAGAGTAATTTCTGTAGATTTTTATTTTGTGATCATGCATATTTTATACGTTAGGTACAGTAAATCCGGTTGGCTTTGCCCTCTGGGGAGACTTTGCCTAATTTTAATTCAAAGTTTCTCCTCTTAAAAAGTAGTACATCAAGATTCCGCTTCAAAACACTAATATAGTGAGTGCAATATCATCTCTAAACAAGGAAGCGACAGAATGATTCTTTAAGTTATTCGTCAAACAGTTTGTTTCATCGTAAGGTTATATAAGGAAATTTTAGTGTGCTGCAAATTACATCTGTGCTGTCCACGTGTTGAGTCAGTAAGTACTGCCTGTTATATTTTCCCGTTGCTCTAATAATAAGGAAGAGTTAGATTTTTCAGGGGTTTTTTTTTTTGCTAAAACCATACAATAGAATCCATGTCAATTCAACAAGGGCTGTAACAAGATGGTGACAGATTTTATTGAATTTAATATACGTTAAAATTCATAAAAAATTAAGAAATATGTATATATTTTTTTTGTTTTGCCTAAAAAAATTCCTGGGCCAAGATACAGGCCGCCAAAGATGGCAGTCCTGTCACGATTTCTCACTTTTAAATTACATTATCTCAAGAACGGTAGAATATATTTTGTTGCAGTTTGTTTTATATAAAAGGATATTTTTCTTGTTTAAAAACATATGCAAAATTTTGAAATATGTGCTTTAGTTTTTTTTCCACAGTCTTTTGAAAGAAAAGTTAAAAATAACGTTTTTGATTTTTCTCAAATATGTCAATTTCAAAAATTTTCATTTTTTTACAGTTTGTTAGTACCACTGAGCACTACGTTCCCTGAAAAGGAGAGCTTTCCCTTTTTCGTTTAACAGATTTTAGAGGCATCTGAAAAAATGAGAGTTTTTAAGAAACTCTTTACGTAACTGCAGACCTGAAAATTCAAAACAAAATTTTGCAAGAAGTGGCCAGAAAACACTTTTAATTAAGTTATGTAGCGGAAATTTCATTTTGAGTCTGCTTTATCCAGGAGTTTTATTTTTTATGAAAACTAGAACGCCGTCTCCAGTCGATTCACTGTATTTTCCCACGCAACTTTTCAGTGTAGCACCAAAAGAATCGTTAAGCATAATGCCATCTTGTTCTCACTAAATTTCATATCCTGAATAAAATGGCGATTAAAAATGAAAGTTTCAATATATGACTGAATTGAAAGTGGTTTCTGGCCACTTGCTGCGGAATTTTTTTTTTTTTTTTTTGAATTTTCAGATGTGCCTTTACATAAAAGCTCATTAAAAACCCTTATTTTTTCATATGCCTATAAAATCTGTTAAACGAAAAAGTGGAAGCTATCCTTTGCAGGGAATGTAGTGCTCAGTGGTACTAATAAACTGTAAAAAAATGAAATTTTTTGAAATTGACATATTCGAGAAAAATCAGAAACATTACTATTTTTTTTTCAAAAGACTGGAAAAAAAAAAACTAAAGCACATAATTCAAAATGTTGCATATGTTTTTTAACAAGAAAAAATATTCTTTAAAACAAACAGCAACAAAATATGTTCTACGTTCCTGAGATAACGTACTTTGAAGATTTTGACAAAAATCCCAAGTGAGAAATCATGACAGGACCGCCATCTTTAGCGGCCTGTATCTCAGCCCAGTAATTTTTCTGGGCAAAACAAAAAAAAAAAAAGAATTTAATTTTTTATGAATTTTAACATACGTTATATTAAAAAAAAATCAGAGATCATCATGTTACAGACCGTGCTGAATTGACATGGATTCTGCCATACATATTATGTATAATCCTTGTGGGCAATATCACCCTGGCTTTTACAAAATATTTGGGGTCACTTTGTCCACCTGATCCATACAAAAAAAAAAGGATCCTTACTTGAAAATGTATGAATGAATAATGACTACTATTAATATATGTATGTATTATTATTTGTTTCAAACAATCTTAGCAAATTGTCATGCACATATAAAGGAAAACTGGGGCACCGCCAATATTGATGGTGAGACATATATGTGGTTTTGTTGAACTGAGGTTGTCGATTAGGCAAGGCTATCTATTTGTCTGAAAAGCATTGGATTCTCCAAGTAGCTTTGGGAAGTATCAAGATAAAAGCATTAAACACCGTGGGGGGAAAACACACCTGTCAGTGCCAGAGGAAAGTGAAATAATCAAACAAATGTTGGTTTGTGCTGATTGGGGCATACCTCTGTCATCAATGGATCCACGGCTCATTGCTAAAGATTACTTGTCTTGAGTTGGCAGAGTGTGCGTGAAGTTCAAAAATAATCTTCTTGGGGAAGATTTAGTTTAAGTCATTTTTGAATTGTCTTAAAAAACAGCTCTCACAGAGTAAATGTCAAAATACATCCTGATCAAGAGACAAGTGGTGATCCTGAATTTTCTTCTAATTTTAATCATCAGCATGACTTCTTCCCATTTTTCCATTTTGATATTTATATTTATTTCTTGCATTCCTTTGTGCAATAAATATATTTTATTAATAGACAGTGTGGTTTTATTTGCTCCTGATAAAGTTGACTTTTTCCAACAAAATATTTTATGGTGTTTTCCTATGAAAAGTATAAGTGGGCAATGTCACCCCTTTTAGCATGTTCTTACCCACCTAGTTTTTTAATTCAAAAAAATGTATCAGTGAATCAAAAATAAAATGCACGAGCGATCTTGATTCCTTCTACCTTCCCCTAAACCACAAAATTATTATTCCAATATTCTTGCAGCAAGTACAGAAAAGTTGACTAAAATTTAAAACTGGGCAATGTCACCCCTGTTTACGGTGCTCATATTTTATAAAATGAAGAATTTTCAGATGAGTTTGTCAAATGTTTAGAATATAAAAATACTCATTGCTTATTATAGTTAATGTGTTCATTTTTTATTTATTTAAATTATATTTTAATTCATTTATCTTCTGTATTCTAAAAGACAGAGAAAAAATTCTCAATGCCTATTGGCAGTCATCTCATCTCATTTCATATATGTATGTTATTATTTATCTAACATTAACATGCTCATTTTTATAACTGCACTTTTCTCTATGTAGAGAGCAGAGCAGGCAAGAACAGCTGGAAAAATTAAAGAAAAAATGGTCTTTATAGCTACAAAATATTGCCTCTGTTACTGTGTTAGTATTTAATACTGTGACGTATTTAATATTCAAATTAATAAATTGAAACTTTATTCATGTGATTTGCTTTTAATCTTTTCACCACAATACTTGTTTTCTATTCTACTAATATGTTTCACATCTTCCTAAAAAAAAATTCTTTACTTTTTAATACATAGTTAATTTATGCAAATTACTGTGTGCATTGCAATTGCTACTTACTAGCATTGAATTGAAAATATTTAGTGTCACTGGCTGTATGCTACACATAGCACAATACAGCAAGCACATTTAGAATATTTTTGTTTGTCCTTAAAAATAAAAAAAGTTCATATTGGGTGACTCCTGGTTTTATAAAGTTTTTTTTTTTTTTTTATTTCCCCCAAAATAGGGAATTATATATGAACTGTATTTTTTTTGAAGGTGCGTTATTTGGATGCAGAACTTTCAAGGTTTTTTTTTTTTTGCTTCTATTCAGGTGTCTCTTTAAAGAAAGAACCAGTGGAAATGCACCCAAGAACCCAAATAGTATTCTTTATGAACAAATTTAGCCTACTGTGGTTGATACTCACAAAAAAAAAAAAAAAAAATGAAACTATCATCTTGAGTTACTTGAACATGGTGCTATTGATTTTTGTTTTAAAGCACAACTTAATTTTTATGTTACTTTCGTATTATAAATATTTATTTCATTTTGAATGTTTTTGATAGTGGATCTTCTTTTTTTCTTTTTTATAGGAGATGGATTTCTTATGTTTTTGCCTTTGTAACACAATTTAAATCTCTATTATAAGCTTAAAAATCTGATTCACACTTTTCCTTTATAAACATATTTTAATAGAGTTTTATGTAAACTCTGTAAGCAAGCACTTTCAACTCATTGTATGGTAAAAGATATCATTGACTGAAAGATTTCTTAAAACTCCGTACCTCTTTGCTTATGTATATACACGTGTATATGTGTGTAGGTTATGGATAATTCTGTTGCAAAGTACATTTTCTTGTCACGGGCTCTTAGTAATCGTAAAAAAAGCGTTTTCAATGAACTTTTATTATTATTTTTTTGTCACACAAAGAACAAAATAACGGGCATTTAACCACTTTGCAGTTCTTGATGAAATCTCATCCATTTCACATGTAATTCTGGGACTGTTCAACCGAAAGGGAGATAACAGTGCTAAACAATACTTTTTTATATGGAGGTGGAATAAAAAATTTCAATATTATAATCTTTTTTTTTTCTTTTGAGGAAATTTGATTAACGGCACTTTTTTTTTAAAGGAACATATTAATCCAGGAAAAAACTAATCGGAAACTTTTTCAGGTGCGCTTATAGTTTGAGTTTCAAAAACACACGTATCGTCTTTTCCCTTTTAAATTTGAATTGAATCATACACTTTTTTTAAAAATAGATTTTCATGTACAGTAGAGAACCAATTATCCAGGAAGAATTTGGGACCATCACTATCCCGGATATCTGAATTTCTCGGTTTTCTGGATCGCTAAAAAGCGCTATTGGCCGATTGTTTAGAAAACTTAAATTAGTATAGTAAATATATATATATATATATATATATATATATATATATATATATATATATATATATATATATATATATATATATATATATATATATATATATATATATATTAAAATAAGAAAAAAACAGTTCAGAAATGTTTATAAAAATCTAAATATTAAAAACTACTATGGTGAGAAAATGATTCAAACACCAAAAAATTTAACTTATTCATAAGACCTGAGACCCTCACACTGTTTTATAAAAAAAAAACGCTTTTCGACGTTTTAAAATGAAAGAAAATGAAGGGAAGGGAAAATAACAAGTTTTTGAACGTAAATGTGCGATTTTTCTACTGTAGTGTATGAAAACGTTGGTTTTCATGAATGCATTGCTTTTTTTTCTTTTTTTAAAAACTTTTTGTAAAGATGTTGTATTTGCGATTACTATAGTTATTGATAACTATTGCTTTTACATTAAGTTAATATCAATAGAAATTTGATTTATGAGTTCTTGCAGCCTTATTACAGTCTTGTGTTTAACGTTTCCAGATTCCACAATCAGCTATTCGGAAATTCGCGAATCTGGTTTTCAGCATTTCTCGCACTTTCGCTCTAAATGACTATAACTTAATTTAAGGCCATTCACAATAAAATATTGCATTAGAATGTTACAATATTTATTTCTTTAGGTTTCAGTTGGAATAAAACACGAAAATTTTGGACTTACGAGTGCACTTTTTAATTCAAGAAAATATTTCGGAAATTTTGTCCCGCTCTAAGAATAAACCAACGATTCTGCCCCGTTCAAACTCCGAAAATTGCTCTAATTTCTCTTGCTTTTGTCGGAGAGGCATAGTAAAGATTCAGTTAACGTTTACCCTAGCATATAACCACCGATAATCATACACGCCTCGCTACAGCTGTCTATTTATATTGGGTTCGATCCGCCGTTCAGAGGGCACTGCTCAGCATACGCATGCGCTACCGGTCTGCAATTCTAATCATTTGCATATCATGCCCTACTTTACATTTCCTGCAATTTTCAGCTCACTCGCGTAACTCCTTCATGGTATTGCAATTTTCACAAACGGGAGTGTATATTAAAAACGTTATGAAGAACAATAACAATTGAATAATGCAACAAATCAAATTATTTACTAATATATGTAACTATCTTCAGCTATAAGTACAAATACAAATGTTGAAGAAATAAAGAAAACAACACCCAATAGAAAAATCCTACAAAATCAAATTATGTACCTGAATATCGAAAAAAAAAAAAAAAAAACACATTCAAAAATCAATTCGCTGACTGCATTAGCGTAGCTGACCATGCGTCTGAGCCATGCGGCTTGATTCTGCGCACTTATCGACACTGTTGGCCAGCGCCCTCTCGATGAGTTAACTTACCCCACCAGGAATTCATAACACTAAACAATTATCAAACATTTAATTTTCAATTACAAATATTTTGGTCAATCTGTTTTTTTTTTTCCAAAAATAGCCAAAAGCCTTTGTCAATAAATGGACTATTCAATACAAAAAGAATTTTTCAAATTGAACCAGTAGTTCCTGAGATTAGCGCGTTCAAACTAACAAACAATTTCTTCTGCTTTATATTATATTTTAAATTAAATAAGTAAATAAGGTAAAAAATAAATATTGATAGCACAGCATGAGAATGAATTGATTCTTGTTAAGTACCTACACTGTAACTTATTTCATATCCACCAAAAACAAAGCTGTAATGAGAGAATGTTGTAAAAAATGTTTTTGCAAAGGAAATGTGGACAAAAAGTATCAGTTTTAATATTAAAAAGTTTATAAAATTATCAACTTTAATGTTTAGTAATAGAAACTTACAAAAACATTTCAATTGAAATTGAAGACAAATTTCTAATTTTTTGATGACTATAAAAAATCTGCAAACAATTTTGAGAAAAATGAAAGAGTTTTTTTGAGTAGATCAAATTGAAGAGAAAAACAGGTTTTTTATCTTCTTTCAAAAGAGCTGCAGAATATTTGGAGAAAAATAAAACAGAAAAATATTTTGAGGATTTTCTTCAGATTATATTGAAGATAAAATGCAAATTTTTTCTGTCTTCTAAAATTCTGCAGAAATCATTCAAAAAAAAAAAAAAAAAAATGCAGATTTTCTGAATTATTTTTCTGATTATTTTTAGCTAGATAGAATAAAAAACATAAAGTTTAAATGTCAATATAACGATTTTAATAGATAAATCATATTTAATTTAAAATAATAAGCGTGCGCCATGCATGCACAATTATTTTTTAAAAATAATTTTAAAACTCTACTTATTCAATATTCATGAGAAATTTAATTCAGATTAAAATTAACAAAAGTTGTGTTCTGGGCCTGATTACCGCACAGGCCAACCAGGCTTGGGCCTGGTGCCGCATCTTCCTGAGGTTCCCCAAATCTTTTAAAATCTTGTGCATGGCATTAAAAATCATGTAATTTTGTGAAAATAATGAAAGTTAATGTTTTATTAATTGAAAAGAATCTTCTTTTGATATTTTAATAGTATTTCTGGTTTCATGTGAATAAGAAAACTCTTTATTTTGTGAGAATATTATACAAAGTTAAGTAGAGTTACTAGTATTTTTCTTTTTTTGATAAATAAAATGACTAATGAAGTTAAAAGACTGAAAAAAGAATTATTTGGTAAATGGCCTATTTTTTTCTTTTGAATATATTTGAGGGTGGGATGGGACAATAGGCATTTCACTATTTTATGTATTATTCACTATGCACTATCAATTTAAATTTAATACAGGAACTTTACTATAACATGCATTACATATTTTACTCTTTGAAAACATTGTCAGCAAATATTTAGAATATTTGAAAATATCAATAGTAAAAAATTGCAGATATGAAATAAACCTTTTGGTAAAATTAATTTAGTACTCATTTTGTTTATAAAATATACCTTTGCTTTTTTTTTACCCTAAGTTTTTGGTATTATTATTTCCAAACATGTGTAACATGAAATGAATGTTGTATAATTTCACTAATTCAGGCTGATGAGCTCTAATAAGAACAAAACCGCAGTCTCTGGATGTGATATGTAATTAGAATATTGTTATAATTATTGATATTTTAGAGAATAAAAGAAAGCTTTCAAAATGCTTAGGATAGGTTTGTCTGGTCCAACGTGTTCTGCAAAGAGGTGAATCAATGTACCCCATGTTCTTTTTCTGAAATAAATGTCGTAATTATTTTCTTTATGACAAAAAATAAAAAAATGCTTCAATTGTGAACTAAACAAACTTACTTTAACAAACAGGTTCAATTTTTTTTCTGTAATCTTGATGAAATCCATTAAAAGAAAATAAAGTTGAAGTTTTCTGAAAATTACTCTGCACTACTGAAACAACACTTTCACTTTGTGTGTGAATCAAAATATGTTCAATAGAACTGTACCATGTGATTTCAATATAGAATTTGTAGGACCATAAGTTCTATTTATTAGTCAGAAATTAAGGTAAAAAATATTTGTATTAAAATTTTTTGAGACTGGTTCAACGTGCCCCATCTCCCCCTATACTTTATATTTCTTCAGGCAAAATAAATTAAATTGTCATTACCATCCATATCATCGCCATCCAGTACGTAACATATTAGCATGTGAATGGTATTGTGATATCGTGATAAAAGATTATTTAGCCGTAATATCCTGGTGAAGGACGTAGGTCTTCCACCTCTATGGCTGAACAAAATACACACCAAAATCACAGACAAAACTACCTTTTACTAAAACCACAACACACTTTATACATTTAGTTTACACTACAAAATATGGATTTTTTTTCTGTGAGCTCGCGAGTAGCACAGCTTGCTACCCTACCGTCACTCACAGTTCTCCTCTCTGTCCTCTCCAAAACAGACCAGCAAACCCTTCTTTCCACCAAAGACAAAGATCTCATGAATCTCTGCCTTGGCGCCTCAACACGACTTGAGACGAACCCCAGATCATCATTAATTTACAAATCACTGACAGTTAATCTGCCATAAACAAAATCATTTTCTGTTTTTCCATACTGAAGAGTCAAGGTCAAGAGGGGGAAAATAGGATACATTACAGCTTCCTTCCCCCTAAAAAATTTTCATTGGGATCCATTTGAAAATTTAGATGTGGGACGGATGCAAAGTCCCTCCCTTATATCACATCCAAAATGAGAGGTTCGGCAACTTACGCGCTGTGCATGCATATAACCCAAAATCAAACCAAACACAATTGTCAACTTGTGTCGTCAAAGTTCATGACAGCATACGTACCCAGTTCTGAACCACCATCTGCATCAGTTTTCACTTCAATGAATTTAAACCCAAAGAATTTTTTTTTTTTTGAAAACTTCAAAATGGAAAATACACTTCCTTTTATCTACTAAATATTTAAACTATTTCATAACAAACACATAAAAACACGATACTAATACATCTAGAAATAAAACTATTCACAATCACATATGACATTTATCACAGTTTTTTTTTTTTTTTTTTTTTTTTTTCACAGACAAACGAGGCAGACAATCCTATTCAGCTCTACTCAGTCCATCTACGTTTCCATGCAATTTTCCCGGTCTATGTTCAACAGTAAAATTATATTGCATCAAGCATAAAGCCCACCTAGTCAGTCTCGCATTCGTTCCTATCATTTTCTTTAAGAATGTTAACGGATCTGTTTGAATTATGAACTTCTACCCATCCAAATAATGATTCAACTTCTTAAGTCCATATACGATTGCTGCTAATTCTCGTTCTATGGTGCTATAATTTTGTTCCGCTCGCGAAAATTTCTTACTGAGGAACAAAATCGGATGCTCCCCATCTTCCCACGTCTGCGAAAGAACAATGCCCGCCCCATGCAGACTAGCATCCGTTTGCACAATGAACTCATTAGTGAAATCTGGAGCATACAAGACTGGACTGTGACTAAGCTGACGTTTTAACTCCTTGAAAGCTTTATCGCAACTCTCATTCCACTCGATTTTTTCCTTCTTAACTTTACCTTTCAGCATACTTGTTAAGGGGACATCTATAACTGCATAATCCTTTATATATCTTGAATAATATCCCGTCATACCCCAAAACGACCGTATTTGAGTTTTAGTTTTTGGTATCGGAAATTCCTGTATTGCCTTTACTTTTACCTCACTAGGGGACCTTTTCCCCGAACCAACTTCATGCCCAAGGAATTTGACATTGTCTTGTGCAAATTTGCATTCAGATGGTTTTACAGTTAGGCCCGCCTTTCCTAGGCGTTTTAACAGCTCAGTTGAATCCTTCTTATGGGCCTCCCATGATTGCGAAAACACCGCGATATCGTCTATGTATGGTAGAGCATATTTTTCTAGGCCTCCCAAAACAATTGCTATCAATTTACAAAAATAAAAGGGTGCGTTGACAAGCCCAAACATCATAACCTTTGGTAGAAATACCCCAAACGGCGTCACAATAGCAGCATACCTTTGAGTCCTTTTTGTCAAAGGTATTTGGAAATAACCCTTAGTTAAGTCCATTACTGTTATATAAGTCGCTGAACTCATTTTTTCCACGATTTCCTCAATGTTGGGGAGGGGAAAAAACTCGATACGTGTCTTAGCATTGAGTTTACGGTAGTCCACACAAGGTCTAGGATCTTTCCCAGGGCTTTCCACCAAAATCATGGGGGACGCAAAATCTGACTGTCCGACCTCAATGACGGATAAATCTAACAGTCTCCTAATTTCTTCCCTCAAAATTTCTGTTTGCCTTGGCGACATCCTATATGGCTTGGACCTGATCGGAGTCTCATCCATCAACTCAATGTCCATTTCAACAAAATGTGTTCTTCCTGGATCCGAAGAAAACACTTTAGCATTTTCCACTATGACATCTCTGAACCCACACAGTTGACTCTCTGTCGCACGTTTTTGTAAATCATTACTATTTACAATATCTACAAAGTCTAACTGAGTTGGATTTGATAAGGGGTATGGAATTTATTCATCCTCTTCTACCTCTTCAGCGTCAATTTCAACTACCAAATTTACAAATTCAGGGCGTTTCTGATAAGCTTTCATTAGATTAACATGATATATAGTTGCTTTATTTCGTTTTTCTGGCAGATCTATGGTGTAGTTTGTATCCGAAATTACTCCCGTAACAGTTCCTGGTCCTATCCAATTTACTGCCATTTTATGGGTTTTGGCCGTAGCCAGAACTAACCCCTGGTCTCCTACATTAAACTTTCTCGAGACTGCATTACGATCATACCACACTTTCCTTTTCTCCTGACACTCTGCCACACGCTTAACCGCTAAATCCTGACATCTTTTAAGCCTGTTAATTAAATTCAATACATAGTCAACCACATTCTGATCTACACTTTCTTGTCCCAATCAATTCTTGTACACCAATGTATGAGGCATGCGCAAATTCTTTCCATGTACTAATTCTGATGGCCTAAACCCAGTACTATCGTGGGTTACGGTCCTAAGTGCAAACAAGGCCATTGGCAAGACTTCTTCCCAGTCACGACCTGACTCCAAACAAAGAGTTTTAATCACCCTCTTTAAAGTAGAGTGCAACCTTTCAACACTATTGGACTCTGGATGGGATACCGAACTATGAGTCACCTTAATTGCAAATTTATTGAAAAACTCTGACGTCAATTCACTCGTAAATGACCTTCCTAGATCACTTTGTACTTCTCTTGGATACCCTGTCCTAGAAAATATCTGAAGCAATGCATCAATAACTGAAGTAGAAGTAATGTCTTCCACAGGTATAGCATCGGGATACTTTGATGCGACATATTGATGTAATTAAGTACTTGTTTTTATGACTAACCTTTAATGGGCCAACCGCATCTAAATTAATTTTAGTAAAAAATTCTGAAATTATGGGAACCAACTTTAGAGGGGCCTTACGCTTGTCTTTGTGACTCCCAACTTTTTGACACGGATCACAAGTCCTGACAAAATTTTCAATTTCCTTATAACAGTTCGGCCAAAAGTAACAACGTAATACCCTGTCTTTGGTTTTTGTTGAACCCTGGTGCCCGGACACCTGCTCATGGCATAATGCCAAAATTCTCGACCGAAAACGTTCCGGCACACACAGCTGCAACTTTTCATCTCCTCTCTTTGATTGCGACACTCTCACAAGCTTTCCTTCCCGTGTAGTGAATTCCTTTTCATTTGGTAAACTTGCCCGTTCCCATAACTGTTTCAACGATGAACATCTTCTTTGTTCTTCTAAAAACTCCTCCGCTGTTACCTTATTATGTAACCCTTCTTCTTCCTCGGATCTTTCCGGAATTTCTATTCCTACCTCTTCTTCACTTTTACTCAACCCACTTTCTTTTTTTTCTCCGTTCTCTAACAACGACTCATTCGCCACTAATTCTAGGGATTTATCTACCACCTCAAGTTGTCTTTTTTGACTGCGAGTGACTACCGCATTAATGAGCTCAGGATTACATTTAACTTTTTCAATTAGTTCTGCAGTTTTATTACCAAGCAAGTAGTACCCCTGTTCAAGCCCAGCTGGCTTCACAGCTGTTTTAGTAATAATTATGCCGAAGTCCCCTTTAATCTTAATCTTAGCTAACGGTAGACATTTACATTCACCATCAAGAGGCTGCTTCACCCAAGTGACTTCCCCAATTAGGTCCTCTTTTTTTGATCCAGCTAGTATCGCATAAATCAATTCCTGCCCCAGTATCTCGCAAATAGTTTCTCTCAATTCCATTTATTTCCGCTCTCTTTAAATAAGGTCTAAAACAATCACCCAAGTTAACTTCTGAATCAATGTGATTAACTGAATCGCTATCAGTTTTCTTCTTTAAATCCGGACAATCCGGTCTGATATGCCCAGCCTTATTGCATTGGAAACAAACAATATTTCTCCTTTTATCAAATTTGTCTTTATTCCACAAGTTATTTTGAACAGTAAACTTTTTTCTGTAATCTCTGCCTTACTAGACCTATCATTTTTACTTTTATTATAATTACTAGCCTGCACATTTCTATCTCTGTTATACGTTCTCGTATTTCCAGTTTTATTTTCCGCTTTTCGAACACCTCCGTGAACGCTTTCATATTTATCGCACTTCTCCGCGAAGCTGCGTCATTAATTTCATCCCAATAGTCCAAAAATTTGTCTTTGATCTCAAATGGAACTCTACGTTTTAATTGTTCTGTGAGTATAAGTTCTTTCAGTGACTCCATACTCTCAATATTCAGAGCTTCTAACCAACTCTCCAAATAACTTCTCAATTCGTAAACTAAATCTGAATATAGTGCACCCGGTTTTCTTTGGTGATTATCAAAATTAAATTTTAGTGCCCCTGCCCCAAGCCTAAATATTTTCATTAATAAATCTTTCATGTGTTTAAAGTCATCAGCTACTTCTATGGGTTGCTTTACAATTACCTCAGCAACTTCTACCGGCAACAACGGAATAAGTTGAGAAACCCATTTTGATTCTTCAAGTTCCTCTTTTTTAGCTTGACGTTCAAACATTACAAAAAACAAAGAAATGTCAATTGCTTTAGGGTTAAATTTTGGCACCAAATCCTCTAAACTTACATTTTTCACTCTATTATCAATTACAGGAACCGTAGATACACTAGAGCCAGTTTCTATACCATTTTGAATTTTGAACTTTTCCAACTCCAATTTATCCATTCTTTCTTGCTCTTCTCGTTTTAATTTATCCTCTCTTTCTTGCTCTTCCCGTTTTAATTTATCCTCTCTTTCCTGCTTCTCTTTTGTATACTGTAACACACTCTCTAAACAATCCCTTGCATATTGTTCTGTATAATCTGAAGCACCCATAATCTCCCGAATTATTTCAATTTTCGTATTTTGAGCAGAAACTGTCGTCAAATCGAATTCCTCTGCGAGCAAGAGCAAAATAGTTTTTGTTTGTTTATTCAAAAAACTAGCCATTTTAAATCTTTCGATATATACACTCCGCTCACAAAATAAAAATTAATTCGTATTAATATTCCCAACTTAAATACCAAACATTTAAGCAAGTGAAAACACAAACTTCAGTGCTTCAAAACTGAGTAACTAATGAATTATAACAATGCAAGCACATCAAATCAAACTGGCAAGAAAAGTGAAAATTTTACACAATTGTAAAAATTAAGTTTTCTTTTTCTTTAAAAGTTTCTAAATGTACCTCATATAAACAATTCAATACATATATTTATCATATGAATTACTTCTTAGAACACTTTCAGCAATTTAAATTAATTAATTTATCTCAAACAAAATTCACTAAGCATAGTAAATAAATTCCTCAATGATTAAAAGAATTTCAACTTTAAACAAAATATTCACGGAACACAATTATTTATCTACGAACCTTAAACGCGAAAATTTCTTTTTAAAACCAAATCAATTTCAGCGCAGTATACATTCAAACGACACTAACCTCTCATAAAGGACGCGTATAATAAAGAGGGACTTACCCACAGGTTCTTGAATTCCTTGGAATTAATTTCTCTTCTCCCTTGGCACCTCGCGAAAAGTTTCTATTTTCAGAAACAGTCAGAGTCCATGAAAACCATGCGAACAGTTTTTGAAACTCGGAATTTTCTGAGGTTGCGTTCCAGAAGCCAAACAGTTCATGAAGAACTCGTGAACAGTTGAGAAACAGTTCTGGAAAAGCTCAGGAGCACTTCTTGCAATGCGGAAACTTTTAACTAAGATCTAGAACAAGTGAAAACAGCTCTAGAACACTCAGGCTCAATTTTCAGAACCCAATCAAAATTGAAACGAACGCACGCAACCGCCACAGACTTGTTTCATCAAACAATTCTTATTAATCCATGTCAAGGAGACGTCTTCTGGATTAGAGAATCTTTAGGTTAGATCCTTCATCCAACCGCTTTGCCACCATAATTCTTGCTGTGATATCGTGATGAAAGATTATTTAGCCGTAATATCCTGGTGAAGGACGTAGGTCTTCCACCTCTATGGCTGAACAAAATACACACCAAAATCACAGACAAAACTACCTTTTACTAAAACCACAACACACTTTATACATTTATTTTACACTACAAAATATGGATTTTTTTCTGTGAGCTCGCGAGTAGCACAGCTTGCTACCCTACCGTCACTCACAGTTCTCCTCTCTGCCCTCTCCAAAAGAAACCAGCAAACCCTTCCTTCCACCAAAGACAAAGATCTCATGAATCTCTGCCTTGGCGCCTCAACACGACTTGAGACGAACCCCAGATCATCATTGATTTACAAATCACTGACAGTTAATCTGCCATATACTAAATCAGTTTCTGTTTTTCCATACTGAAGAGTCAAGGTCAAGAGGGGGAAAATAGGATACATTACAGCATAATAGACTGAAGATAAAATAATACTTTCTAAATGCATTGTTTTTAATATTTTAAATGCTTGACTTTTTTAAAGTTAAAATTTTGAGCTTGGGCTTTTTTCCATATTTTTAATCAGAACGTATTAGAAAAAATAGTATTTTCAGTAGTTGAGTATTTTTAGTATATTTGTTTTTACGTTTTGATGATACATTTAATGTAATGGTAGTTAATCAATTTCATGATTCAAAATTAAAGAAAATAAAGAATGAAAATTGCATTTAACCAATACTTGTTTACATTCACATAATAACTAGCTGAACAACTTACTATGTCACTCATGTGTGTATTTTCACAACATGATACAGTGATCATGCACAATACACTTTACTTTTGGAGAATGGCAAACACCTATTTATACCCTTTTTACTCCAATGTTTGGTATTTGTAAGCAGCTTTACAACGGCAGATACTGTATTGTAATCCGTAAGTTTTTGGTAAAACATTTTTAAAAAAAAGAAGTATGAAAATTAATTTTCGGTTGTGTAACTTTCTTTGCTTTTACTGCAATGATTTACACAAATACACAACATAATTTTGAAACGCATAACTTAAGGAAATGTTTTAAGATAAATTTATAATCAAATATCAATAATTAACAGCAGTTGAAATCATGAAATATAAGTCAGATTATCATTTTATTGTCTAGAATTAGAACAAAGTTTTCAAGTTTCATGTTATTTGACATAAAAAGTATACATTATTATCTTTCATTTGCTTCTTGATAGTATTTAACACTGTAGTTTTGCTGAAAACAATATTTGTTGCATTAAAAATGCACTATTAATGGTGATTTCTTTTTTTTTTACCATGTGAAGCGTAGTGGCTTCGTTTGTGGCCAGTTAAAATTTTTTTTAGCGAACTTTTGAAGCCATTTTGTTATTTGGTTGAGAAAAATGAAAGGCTATGTGTTCTCAAACAAGGTCATTTTGCCTCTTAGTGTTAATTACTTTTAAGTTAATGATGGTCCGTTTTTGATGGAAATTATTTCTTTGCGTTCTTCTTTTTGTTTTCTAAAGCAGTTTCAGTATGAACATTTCTGTGTAAGAATGAATTAACGTTAATGACAGTATTAAAGGTCTTTCATATTTATATTTTAGACATTATTTATCTTTCATTGCAACAAAAATACGCCAAACACAACCCACCATGAGATTCTAAATTCTAAAACCACAGAACTTCCTCTATAAGATAACAGTTCGCCTCTACAACCAGCTTCTCTCTTAGTAGAATTATCTACAACCAGCTTTTGCATATGCGCAAAAAAAAAAAAAAAAAAAAAATATATCAGACTTTTACTGTACAATATTCTTTTTTTTTTTTTTTTGTGTTGTATGCCTTTACCTTTTTAAATGTGTGTAGATAAGTTAGCTATTAGTTAAGACGATTAGTTTTTTTTTAATTTTTTTATGCTTGTACTTTTTTTTTAAATAAAATTTCATTATTTGCCATCGTCGTGCAATGTGTCTTACTTGAGTACTCAGTTTTGAGCAAGAAAATTTTTGCTTATGATCTGTCTTTAAAAAATGCTAATCATTTCATTTGCAATATTTTACCTTTGCTGATTAAATGTTCGATAAAAAATGTTTTTGTCATTATTCAGCAAGTTGTTTTTTAGTTAGTCTTTCTTGATTGTCTTTTTTTTTTTTTTTTTGAGGAAATTGTCAGTCTATTCTAAAACTATGAAGGTAAGTCCAGTAAAAGGAACTCCGATATCCTTGTAATGGAGTTATAAACTACACCGTTTGAAATGTGTAATGTTTGGAAATGTGGTTTGAAAGGGACTAAATGCTTCTGTATTTGACTTCATTTTTAGAAGATGACGCAGGAATAAGAGATGATCGCATAATTCTTTTCTTTGTTATGATCACTACACCAACTAATACAACGCATACAACTCCCGAAAGAATAGATAGACCAGTTATTCCCCAAGAAAATGAATTTATGTCCGCATCAGTTTCTTGTATATGAAAATATTTAGCTGTAGTATTCTTTAGATTGATTAAGTCTGGTATCAGCAAAGTCCAAAACTCCATATCGTTTCGCCTGTATTGTGATTTCATTTGAAGAGTATCACTGAGTTCCATGTAATACCGCATATTTTCGCTGCTGAATGCTTGCCATTTCATATCTGGGTTTCTGAAAAGTAAATAAGTCTTATTTTTTTTTAAATGAAAATGTAGATAGTATATCTATTGTGTAAATAAGAGAACTTTAAAGAGTGGCATTTAATTGAAATTCTTTGATGGTCTTCTTGAAAATTATTAGTAAATAGTAAAACACTTCAATGTAGCGAAAAATAATGAACTCGCACCAATTCAAATTAAAGTGTTTTAAACATCCCACAAACTGCTGTAGAATTTTCTAAGAAACAATTTTTTCTGTGTTTTGAGGATATTTATTGAATGTTGAAGCTGTTATTTCTAATATATTTAAACTACATTAAAGGGTTACTACAAATGATTCACTCACAAGGCTTGACTTGGCAGTCGGGCCAGCGCAACACTCAGACCCGTGTCCAAGGGGATGGTTTTAGGGGTTAAACCCCTCCCATAGTGGAAACATAATAAAAACCAAAGAAATGTGTAAACTTGACTTAAAATTAACTTTAATGTTGAAGTTTGTTTATGGTATTTAAAAAAACAAAACATTCTCATTGAAGTTCCCAGCATTTTTTTTTCCTTTTTTCTAGTTTGTCTGAAAATAATAAAATCTTCTTCAAAACGCTACTCCTACTAACCCCCCCCCCCCCCCGTGCCAATAGCATTACGGAGCATTTCAAACTTTGGTTTCCAGATCTTCAGTTTCGCAAAATTTCCAGAAAAAGCCCCCCGAACAACATCGCTTATTCTATCAACATTGCTTAAAATTGCGTCGCCGAAACTCGGGTTTGGTTTTGTTTCAGTTTTAAAAGGGCCCTAATTTTACCAAATATGATCGTACAACTGCGTTTTTGAGACTCCACTTTCAGAAAAAATGCGAGCAAGAGTCCTCGAATCGCTTTCCTTTAATATCATCAAAAATTAGGGTCTTCAAACAAAACTAACTAAAAATTTAAGTAGAATAACCTCTGAACCTCTCCTCCTAATATCTTAGAATACTGCTTAAAGTTTTAAACTTTTTAGGAAAATCCAGGGGTTAGCATCAGAATCCCCTCCTCGTAAAAATCTTCAAAGTTAATCTGCAATTGCGTTTTTGGAACTTCAATTTCAAAAATTTGAAAGGGAGATTAAAAATAAATTTTAATCTATTTTTCAAGAAAAAAAAACGATTAGAGAGAGTCTCTGAGCCGCATTCCTTGCCATAACGTCAATAAATATGGCCTATAATCGCGTTCCACGCCTTTAATTTCTACAAATTTTCGCGGAGCCAAAGACCGTCTAAAATTCCGTTTTCAGTACTAAAAATTTCAAAATTTTCCGGGGGAGGAACCCCGGCACCCTTATCAGATTAGATTATTTTTCAACATGTCTCCCTTAAAACTTAGTTTCTAGTTGCAGCACTGTTTTGCACTCACAGTTTTAAATTATTATTTAAGTAAATATATATTTTTTAACTATACAAGTTTGATCCGGATAAATATGAGCCGAATAAAAACTGGGCATGTCTACTGTATATAAAATATACAATAATATAATTGGTAATATCACTTGAAAACACATCTTCTGAGATTTTGGACCCCCCCCCCCCCCCCCACTTCCCACACACACCGCTATGCCCCTCATTGTAGCCGTTAAACAGAAATGATTTATTATTTGAGCCACTCTTGTGTTTTTCTGACAGTACAGGTAAGAACGAAAAAACATTGAAACCAAAACCCCTCCCTTTATGAAATTCTGGACACGGGCCTGGCAACACTCTTACTGCATACAAGTTTGAAGGACTAGCAAATTTGGTGTCACCTGCGCCAGGCCTACGTTTAATAGAGGCTTTTGGGAGGCAATCAGGCAATAAAGAGTGACCACGAGGCATTTTTTTTTTAATGGACTCGGGGCTGCCGAGAACCAAGGTGGGTGCACCCTGTCTATTGGTTTTCGGGCCTCTTTCCTCATCACAACTTATACGACTGTAATTCCGAGGCGAGTCCTCATTCGCGACTTGGCTGACATGGCCTCTTCGCGAATTCGCAAGAGGCCATGTTCTTCGGAAATTCTGAAAATGGACGGGGGTAGCACGTTAATTTGAAGACGGCCCTGAGTAACGTGCTACCCCCGTTCTTTTTCCAAATTTCATTTCAACTATATTTTAGTAATGCATGCACACGCACACACACACAAAAAGAAGCGCAGTCTTATAAAATTAAAATATTAGTAATAAATGAACAAATTTGGTTAAATGTAACAAAAAATATTTATTTGTTCCGCAAAATTTTCAATTATAGTGTAATCTTTAAATAAAATCATCCAAAATTCGGTATTATTATACGATTATCTAATTGAAGGTCACTGCACATGCACGTTTCAAACTTTTTTCAACGAAAATAATAGTATATAGTGTAAACTCGTGGCAAGCTTCAGTTTAAAAAAAAAAAAATGAATTGAGAAATAAAATTGTAATAAAAGAAGAAATAAAAACTTCATAGGGGCCACAGACATACTCGTATATTTACATCTTTAACCGTTTGCATTATATATCGCCACGAAAATCACAGCTAAATGGAGAAAAACACACTAGCTACCGAAACATGTTTTGAATAGAAAAAAAAAAAAAAAACATTAAAATATAGCAATGAATATGCACACCAGTTGTCCTAAAAAACTTAATCAAGAGATTCAGGAGGCATGATATTTTGAATAATAAAAGACCTTAGGGCTTTCCCAACATGGATCCCAAACTGTGGTCCGAAGACTCCTTGAGGATCCGCCGTACCTTAGTAGGGAGTTTGCCACAAACTTCAGGAAAAAATGTTTTAAACACGATAAATGATATTTAAATATTGCTGTTACATTTGAAAATCAGAATTTTCCCCTTCAAAGTATGGAGTTGTCCTTTAAACTATTTCCTGATAGCTCGAGATACAATGCTGCAAGGTGTAAGATAATGCAGCCACCACACTGTGAATTCCCAGTACACATTGGAAACTCGTTTAAAACACTTTTATTGAGAAAAATTGTTACAGTTGCATGAATGTGCACTAAAATGTGCTCCGAATTTGCTCCGTTAAAAAGAAAGTGTTCTGACACGTGCTCCAAATGTGTACCACTCGGGATATTTGTTATACTTCCGATTGGGAACACACTTGTGAAATTGCTTTTTTTTTCGTTCAAATATAATTTCATTATCTTTCTTTAAATTCCTATAAATACCGATGAATAGAATCTCTTTCTATGATGCTGCTAGAAATTTTGTTTCGAATGAATTGCGGCAGAAAAAAGGATGTCCTTTCTTGGACCGTCCATTGCCGGAGGCAATTGACAGCGCAAACGATATTGCTGTCAAATTAACAGCAAAAACTACTGGTATAATCAAAGAGGTGGTCAGTAACTCTGTAAGTGCTGTAAAATGTGTCATAAAAACTGTGTTACAAAATGTTCTCAACTGCATCTCCAAATGTGTGAAAACTTTAAATCAAATAAGTATTCTGAAAAGGGTTCTCAGAAATGTGTTGAAAGCTATTCCAAAAAGTACTTCAAAGAGTTCTAAAAAGTATGACAAATGCCTGAGTTCAAAAAGTGTTCAAAACGCGCTCAAAAAGTGTCCGAGGATTTCGCTGTAAAATTAAATAACGAAGCCATCTAGATTCTCAACCTGGCCTTCGACTCCAGTAGTTAAAAATTAAACTCAAAGAAAATTGGGCCAGATAAATCAACCTTACTTTTCCCCACTAATTAGATGTTCAATTTTGAATTTCAGTTGTTTTGTTACCAATTGATTTCTGTTGGATAATTTTGATTTTTAAACTTCAAAATTTGTTGCATTGTAAATTACCTACCGAGGGGCCGTCCTTATATGATGTCACGTTTTGAGGGGGAGGTTGTATGGAAAATTGTTTGAGTTTGTGACAAGAGAAAGTAGGGGGCGGTAACAAGAAGAGGCTCACATCTTTTGAAAACAATATGTTTATGAAAAACAGCGTGACATGTAACAAGGGGAGAGGAGGAGGTAAGGTGAAGAATGATATTTAGTGACATGGCGGGTCAAGCATGTTGAAAAAAAAAGTGAGATATCATTTATGGACAGCTCCCTAAGAGCTTTTTTAAAGTAGAGTCCGTTCTACATATTGGTCTACGAAATGGGTCCAATGGCTATAAAACTTGGGAAGCCCTGACCCAAAGTTTCACTGCAAAGTCCACCACTTCAGTCTAAAACGTCAAAAGTTCTTTTTATTGGGCCGCAGACGACTTTGTATTCCAAGTCGATATAATATTAGACTGTATAAACCAGCCAAAGCAGTCCAATGGTTTGGAGAAGAAAAAAAAGAGGGAGCGTTTTTCACAACAGTGTTATCCATAATTAGAATAAATAAAAGAAGACAGCTAAGAAAGGGTGGGGTTCCTCTCACCTCATTCCTTCATTTTACATGACCAAAGGTATCCTAAAAGTGGGATTTTGAAACTTTGGTTTCGGAAGCATTCCGAAGGAGGGTTTCCAAACCCCACAAATGTAACTATGAAGAAATTCAATTTTGATGAAAAAGACTTGGAATTCCCCCACCTCATCATTATTTGAAACTTTGACTTAGAAATAATTTCGTGGAAGAGTTTCCGAACCCCACAATTGCAACTTAGAATTGGGAATTTAGGACTGTAATTTCGAAGAACGCCCAGGAGAACACACCCCAGTAACCTTTAGAAATGATTCCTCCCCATCATTAAAGATCGTCTAAACTTTCGTTTACAGGAATCACTTCTAAACTATTTCTGGGGGAGAGCCCTTGAACCTTCCTCATCTCAAAACATCATTGAAGATCATCTACAACTGCGTTTTTGGAATTTCAGGTTCAAAAAATTGTCGGGCCGCCAAACTTCTCCTCACACGAACAGTACCAAAGATAGTTTAAAACTGCACTTTTAAAACTACAGTCGAGTCCCGACTTACGCGAGGGATGCGTTCCAAGACTCCTCGCGTAAGTTGAAATTTCGTGTTGTAGAAAAATATATGCATACAAATTTTTTAAAGCATACCAAATACTTTTAAGTACTTATAAACACCCCTCAAACTGCTCTAAAGCATTCCTTAACGATTACAGTTTCTTCCATAAAGAACTGAACTTTTACTGTATTTAAAAAATAAAAACTGTTATTCAACATGAAATACTTAAGATGCACAAAATGAATGATCAATGGGAATAAAAGATATAAAATAAAACAACACGGTACGCACTGCATGCAGTAAAATTAAAATGATGCACAAAATAGTACTGTACAGTCGATACAGTAGCAATATTTACGAGTTAAAAAATGAGGATACTAGTAATGATTTATGCTCCAAGATCAGATCGTTATTCTTATCTAATACATTTTTAAAATACGCTTCACCTTTTATTTAAAAGTTTCAATTTGTGGCTATATCTCCTCTACCTGATCTTTTTATTATTCCACAATGCAATAGCGCGCATAGCTTCCATTTTCATAATTTTTACTTTGCTAGACTGCTCTGCACGCTTCAATATTGAAACTAAGTTCTAAACTTTTACAGATATCTTTTTGTTTTGACTTTTAATTGTACATATGGAACATTCACTCATACTTATATTCGCGCTACCTTCGACGTTTTATAATTGTTCAAGCATATCGAGAATCTTAACCTTTTTAAAAAAATTTATCAGAAACTTTCTTTTTCTTCACATTTTCAAACTTTAGATGAAGGTGACACTAAGGTGCCATTATGGTTATATGATGCACTAGACTAGTTTGGCGTGGGAACTTTGGCTGTCAGTGATGCTCAAAGGGACGTAATAACATTCACGAAATCAATATTTAGTAGCCAATAACGAAGCTGATACTTCCTTCTAAAAAAATTGATGTTGTGGGCGAAAAATTCGCGTTAGCTCTAAAATTCATTAATCGTGAAAAATTCGCGTTATAGCCATTTCGCGTAAGTCGGATCGCGTTGCAGCGGGAGTCGACTGTACAATTTCGGCAAATTTCCGGGAAGAGACCCTCAGAAAATTCCGCTATTCAATTTCGAGATATTTTAAGAATTCAATTTCGAAACTTTTCCCGAGGAGGGTCCCCAAATCTCTTTTCCCCCAACACCACCAAAGATCGTCTGAAACTGAGTTTTTTTGAACTACAATTTCGAAATTTTTCCGATAGAGGGTCCCAAATCTTTTCTAACAGCACACCACCAAAGATCGTTTGAAAAAAACTTTTTAACAAAAAAATTGAACCGCCGAAAAAACTGAAAAGCAAAAAATAATAAACCATTTTAATTAAACCTTAATAACTAAGTTCTTAAACTGATTTAAGTATACCTAAGTATATATTTTTGTAATAATTTAGAGTTTTTAATTAACCTTAATTACTCAGTTCTTAAATTAATGTAAGTATACCTAAGTAGTTTTGAGTCGGTGCCAAACAAGCAAATTAATTATTTTTGTAAAGCGTGAGGCGCAGCGGTGGCGTATGGCGACACGCCCCTTCGCCGGAAAATGCCGAGCGTTCACGAAGTTAACCCGAACGTCGTCGAGTGGTCTCGAAGAAGCACGTGTCGAGTATTTGGCTGCTACTGAGCTTTTGCCTCATATACAACAGTCAAAATGTTTATATCATTGTTCATCATACTGAAGAAGGATTTCTCATCTTGTTAAAAGCTCAAATAAATGGTTTTGTGGGTCATAGTATTATTCAGCGTAAGTATGGCATAACAACTGTAGCCGTTAATTGCATACATGATCCTGAAGATTTTTCTCACTGGTTGTTTGCCTCTCTCGTCCCAAAGGTTTCAAAGCTCCAACGAGAGGTACTTTTCGTTGTATACGATCTACTAGTATTCATGATTTAATGACGGCGTGTGGAGGGAGCATTTTTTGAAACATTTATGTTTATCGCCGGACATTTCACATTACCTTGCTAATTTTATTTGGTTATTTCTTTAAATTTAGGTAATTTAGGGATCTTGTTTATTTATTGTTTGGCACCGACTCAAAACTACTTAGGTATACTTACATTAATTTAAGAACTGAGTTATTAAGGTTAATTAAAAACTCTAAATTATTACAAAAATATATACATAGGTATACTTACATCAGTTTAAGAACTTAGTTATTAAGGTTTAATTAAAATGGTTTATTATTTTTTGCTTTTCAGTTTTTTCGGCGGTTCAATTTTTTTGTTAAAAAGTTTTTATTTTATAATTTTTTGTGGCTATAAGCTACTAATATGGCTATAATCTGTATGCTTATATTTTTGATTACTTTTAAAATAGCTACCTACCTTACTTTAGCTATTAACATATATATATATATATATATATATATATATATATACATATATATATATATATATATATAATCGTATTTTAACAATTATCTCTTGTGTTACATAAATAATTTTAAAAAAGCAGGCTTTACATACTAACATGGGTAGGCCTACAAAAAATGCTGCTCGGATGAGGAAAAGATGTTTAGAAGAATCTATTAATGAGAAAGAAAAAAGGTTGGAAGCAAACAGAAAGAGAATTACATTAACACGTTCACAGGAGAGTTTAGGTCAGCGCGAGGAAAGACTGTCGAGAATGAGAAGCTACAATAACGATAGTTTATTGCAAGAAGGTGATAAGCAGCGCGCTCGTCGTTTAGATATAAGAGAGCGACTTTCAAATGAGAGTGAAGAGCAACACGCTCATCGTTTAGATCTGATAAGAGAGCGAGTTTCAAATGAAATTGAGGACGTCGTGTCTATACAATCCGTTCCATAGATGAGTCTCGTGAAATTGCTACCTATGGAAAGAAACCTCCAGATGATGTTGTCCCGAAAGATGTGAACAATTGTGGTGGACTTTTATCAGAGGTAAAACTTGCTGCCGAATCTCGTGTGATGTTGAAACGTAACATATCAGTATCTGACGGCTTCGTCAATGGTGCAATGGGTATTTTAAAAAAAAATAAAATGGCCATCAATACGTAGGGATCAACTAGAGGAAGGAGAATTACCGGATTGCATATTAGTTAAGTTTGACGATGAAAGCATAGGAAGCAGACTAAAAGATAGCGATGGTTGTGTCGCCATACCTCCAGTGGTTGCAACTTTTCAAGGAACGAAAGGTTATGGTGACATTGAGCGCAGGATGTTGCCAATAATTCTATGCTGGGCCGTCACGGTACACAAATTGCAAGGTACGACCCTTAATAAAGCTGTAATAGACCTCGGAAAGAAAGTGTTTGCTAAAGGACAGGCATATGTGGCACTGAGTAGAGTAAAAACACTTGAGGGTATTGCTTTATCTGATCTAGAGCCAAATAAGTTACTACACAAACCTCACGATGAACGAGCTTTAGCAGAAATGCAGAGACTGAGAGCTCTAAATCAAGAGACTGACAAATCTAAAGCTCATTCATCGTGAGTTTTTTTTTGTAATACACAACTCAGTAATAAAAAATCTGTGAGCGAACAATAAATCACTCCTAATATCTCACCTTTAGATAAGGAATTTTTCCAAATTTACATGGGACCAAATTCTAGGTATACTCTTTCCAATAAAAAAACAACTATCGAAATCAGACTATTCTGTAAAAGTTATGCGTCGTCTTACACGAAAAAAAGTAAAAAACCTTTGAGTGAACAATAACTCACCCCTGTTTTCTATCCTTTAGGATAGGAAATTTTTTTCCAAATTTATATGGGAACAACTTCTGGGAAAATTCTTTCCAATGAAAAAAGAACTATCAAAATCGGACGAACCTGTGAAAAGTAATGCCTGGTCATACATGAAAAAAAAGAACTTATATATACGGGTCGATTTGAGAACCTCCTCCGTTTTTTCGTCGGTTAAAAAACTAAACCTAATTACAAATACCAGAGATTGAGAGGTCTACACTGCCGTGGGCAGGTCAAAGGCAGTAACTGCATTTTTTTTTTCTTTTTTTCTTTTTTTTTTTTTTTGCATTTTGTCATCTATTGTACGTTAGCTTTGTTGTACAAACTAACTTATTTGGTTTCCGCTGAAAAAAAATATATAACTCCAACATTTTCTTATTGTTAATACTACTGAATCCAACACACATTTCTTCAAATATCTGGAAAACTCATTTCTGCAGATACTGCCGCTTACCTGCCCACGGCAGTACACACGAGAGACATACAGGTCTGAAGCTCATTCATTGTGAGCTTTTTGTTTTTTGTAATACCCAACTCAGAATCAAAAAATCTTGGAGTGAACAACTAATCACCCCCTCTCCCCCCCCCTTAGGGTAGGAATTTTTCCCTCAAACTTATAGGGAAATTACTTCAGGCTATACCCTTTCTAATAAAAAAAGAATATCCAAAATCGGACTATTCTGTAAAAAGTTATGTGTGGTCATACATTAAAAAAAAATATATATACGTGTCGACTTGAGAACCTCCTCCGTTTTTTCGTCGGTTAAAAATAGTATGTCACCATCACTAAACTTCGCCCTATTTTTTCATACAAATCCTGAATATAAAAAATGTTTGACGACTGGCACTGAAAACTAACCCTAATCACAAGTACCAGAGATTGAGAGGTCTGCACTGCCGTGTGCAGGTAAAGGGCTATAACTGCAATTTCATCTTTTTTTTTTTTTTTTTTTTTGCATTTTGTCATCATTGTTTGTACGTTAGCTTTGTTGTACAAACTAACTTACTTGGTTTCCGCTAAAAGAAATATAATTCCAACATTTCCCAGTTGATAGTACTGAATCCAGCGCACAATTCTTCAAATATCTCGAAAACTCATTTCTGCAGATACTGTTGTTTACCTGCTGAAGACAGTACACACGAGAGACATACAAGTCTGCATCTCATTCATCGTGAGTTTTTTTTTTTTTTTTTTTTTGTTATACCCAATTCAGCATCAAAAAATCTTAGAGTGAACTACTAATCGCCCCCCTTTCCCCACCCTTAGGGTAGGATTTTTTCCCTCAAATTTATATAGGAACAACTTCAGGCTATACCCTTTCCAATAAAAAAAAGAATATTCTAAATCGGACTATTCTGTAAAAAGTTATGTGTGGTCATATATAAAAAAATTTGTGAGTGAACAACAAATCTCCCCCTTTTCACACCCTTAGGGTAGGAATTTTTTCTTCAAATTTATATGAGACCAACTTCAGGGTATAACCTTTCCAATAAAAAAAGAATTATCAAAATCGGACTATTTTGTAAAAAGTTATGTGTGGTCATACATTAAAAATCTGTGAGTGAACAACAAATCAACCCCCTTTTCCCACCCTTAGGGTAGGATTTTTTTTTCAAAATTTTTATGGGACCACCTTCGGGGTATACCCTTTCCAATAAAAAAAGAATTATCAAAATCAGACTGTTCTGTAAAAAGTTATGCGTGGTCATACATTAAAAAAAAAAAATTATACGTGTCGAATTGAGAACCTCCTCCGTTTTTTCGTCGGTTAAAAATCACACAAAATCGTCACAAATGACTTTTCCGGGCCCCCTCCATATTGTTTACCCCTGTATTTCACCTCTAGTTTTAAAAATATTGGGCCCCCTTCAGGCTCGGTCCCGGGCCAACAGGTGTCCCTTCTCTCCCCCCCCCCTCGTGCACGCCCCTGGGGAAATATATGAAAATAACCATAAAACTCATCAAAATTTTACATTTGCAATTCTGTTAGCTAGGTGGTAGAGGTGGGCAATGTTCTTTTTAATGATCCGTTACTCAGAGAATCGTTCATTCTTTTGATCCGTCCATTCAACTCGTTCATTTGAACGATTGCGTCCATTTAAAAAAGTTGGAGGTAAGCTCTCTGCACGACATACTCGCGTGCATCCGAAATGTTCCATTGGATCAGTACCGTCCATTCAACTCGTTCATTTGAACGATTGCGTCCATTTAAAAAAGTTGGAGGTAAGCTCTTTGCACGACATACTCGCGTGCATCCGAAATGTTCCATTGGATCAGTAACGTTCTTTAAAGGAAAAATTTCTAAAACTATCTAAAAGTAAGAAAATATGCCTATGAAAAATGAACAAGAAAAAAGGTTTAGACGCATAAAGCAATTTTAGTTCATTTTTTACGATACTTCTCAGTTGCCGAATGTAAGATACGTTTTCCATTCCCAAAATCGCAGGTTCCATTTCAGCATGTCAAAAAATAAAGTTATTAAATTTTTCCAGCTACAGTACTTTATTTATAATTATAGTAAAAATAGACCATGTACAACGAAGAAAATAACAACAAATGTATCGGTAGCTCAGCCCGAGTACCGGATAATTTAATTTAAAAATAAAAAGACTCGCCTAAATATATTAGGGAACTATAAAATTATTCCACAGTACCGATGAGAACAGATTTAAAAAAAAAAAAAGTTAAAACTTTTTAATGGGGAAAAAAATAGACAGTAATAATCAGTCAAAAATAAAGCCGAATCAAAATAGATGGTAGTTGATATGGATGTAATAGAGAAGACAAAAGGTTTGCCAGAAAAAAAGTGATAAAAGGTATATATTTTTGGAAATAATTTTGGCGACGGAAAGCATGAGGAGGATTTTGGAAGGTACAGGAAGTCGAATGCCCAAACATTTTGTTAGTAACCTAAACAAATTACACAAAACGTTACTAATGGATACATTAGAAAATTGCAAATTAAATGTGACGATTAAAGAAAAATAAATTACTTTTAAATTAAAAAAAAAAACACCTACTAACTTAAAAGTAAAAAATAACTAATTACACTTACATACTATTTCCTACCCAAACCTAGAAATGAAATTTATTTTACTACAGTACAAGAATCAACTAAACTTAACTTCCAATATAAAATAAAAACTGCTTTTAATTAATATACGATGAATTATTTTAAATACCTAACTAATTGTAAACGATCACTTAATTTTTAATAACCTTTTGAAATCGAGGCCTCCTATAAACTACTATCTAACGTTACAAACAACCCACCGAATCCTGAATTAAACACTAATTCAACTAAACGCGTAATTAGTGTTTAAAACCAAACCTACTCAGTTACGTTAGGTAATCGTTTATAGAAGAGTAGGGTACTTATGAGAGTTCTGCAACAGGAGGCGGTGTCGGTGGTATGCATCTGCAATCCGCCTCCCCCTCCCACTCTTCCTCCCACCGCCTCCTCCCCACCCCCTCCCGACCTTGGGGTTGACCCTCCCCACGACCGGGGCCGCCGCGAGAACCCGTAGAAGGTGACGAGGGTTTTTCCCGCGTTTTAGATATTTTTCCCGCGTTTTCGGACTTAGAATATTTTGAACTTGTTGTCATGGTATCCACAAAGTTTTTACTTTTTGGATGGCAACACTTGTTTGAGTTTCGGTTTTGGAATGGCAACACTTGTTGTCATGACAACCAGAGTTTTTAGTTTTCGGTTGGCAACACCTGTTGCTATGCTTTAACTTATGCGGTGTTTAACGTTCATGGCGCCATCTATTGAGAGGTTTATTTTTATTTTTTTTTTATTTCTACGAATTTAATTATTTTTATTTTCACAGAGTGTTGAAGTTGGGAATCGAACACCCAAACTTTGAGTTAGCAAAAACGTATGCTAACCACTATGCTATATTTTTCATTACTCTTTCAGTCTTAATGTGAATCTGTACCATGACAACGAATATTACAATTAAATTAATTTTAAAACCATCAGTTAATTTACTCTTTAGTACTAATCATGGCATATCATTAACTGAATTTCAGCTCATAATTGAAACTATCATCATTATTATTATTTTTCATAATAACAAAGTTTTCACTTAAGTAAAGATTTATTTAAATACAACCCATTCGAGATTTTAGATTTGGTTCAATGCTTTGTGGACTTGAAATATATTTTAAACTTTGATTTTCTTTTTCATGCATTTCAAACTTTATCATTTTTATTTTTTCTAACTTGTTAAATTTTCTTAACTAATTTCATTTTTCTTTGTCAAATTTACAAATATTTTTTCTAACTTGTAAAAATTTCGAAGAAATAATTTTCTTAACTAATTTTTTTTGACTTTCATACAACAAAATATTTTTTCTTACTTGTTAAATTTTCAAAGAAATAATTAACTTAAATATTCTTTCACACATTTTGAACTTTAACGTTTTTTCCTGTCATTTAGCACTTTGATTTTTTTTTTTTCACTATTTTAGCGTTTTTCAATTATTTTCAGTCTTTAACTATTTTCTTAACTTTTTAGTCTTTAACTAATTTCAAGCATTTCAGACTTAGATTATTTTTTCGTGATTTCGATTTTTTTTTTAGTATATTTTAGAGTTTGATCATTTTCTCGCTTGTTTTTACTTTATCGTTTTTTTTTTTTCCCGATATTTTTAAACTTAGAAATTTTTCACAAGTAGTGACAGGAATCGAACCTTCAAATTTTTCAAAACGTTATCATGTCTTCAATTTTTGCAATCATGTCAAACTTGCAATCAATTTACTCGTAGTAGTAATTAACACTTATCATTAACAAATTTTCTCAGATTTTAAAAAAATCAACTTAATTAATTTTTTCCAGTAAGCAAATTGCGCACTCAAGTTACATTCCAACACTGCATATATGTTTCAAGAGTTTCATTGAATTTATCACATTCCATTTAATTAACTCTAATAATTACTTTTTCATTAATACTTAACTTAATCATTTTATCATACATTTATTCCAGTTACAAAATTATGCTTAAAAGTTATTTATTTTTCTTAGCACAAGAGATTTTAACATGTTCCTACTAAAATGCTTTTCACTCTAGTTTGAGTTTACTAAAATAGCAACTCATTTACGATTTAGATTCATTTAATCGTCTTTTGATTCTTTTTTCATTGTTAATATTTTAAATTATCACATACGTTATTATTTTTATACATTTATCCATTTAATTTTCGAAAATCTACAATCAATTTACTTTTCGTATTAATTAACACTTATCACTATCAAATATTTTCATGAATTTTAAAAAATTATCTTCTTAAATAATTTTTTACTGTAACCAAATTTCCCACTCAAGTTATATTTTATCACTACATATGCTTTTCATGAGTTTCACTTAATTTATCGCATTTCATTTAATTAACTCTAATAATTATTTTTTATCATCGATATTTAAGTTAATCATATTTTCCTTTATTTATTTTTCATGCAAACACTCTTGATGGAATAAAACAAATTTTTAAACTTTCATGAATTAAATCCCCTCTGACTATTTTATTTTACTTTACCATACTTTACTATTTTACTTACTGCGTTTTACTATTTATCATTCATTACAGCTTTTCCAAAATATTACTTTACAACCAACCAATTTCATTAACAGAATTTTCATTACAATTTATAAATTTCACTTTTATTTAATTATTTTTACCTACGGTAAAATAAAACACATAACACAAAAATGTTAAACATCAATGAAGTACCCAAGAAATAGAAATAATTAACTTAAATATTCTTTCACACATTTTGAACTTTAACGTTTTTTCCTGTCATTTAGCACTTTGATTTTTTTTTTTTCACTATTTTAGCGTTTTTCAATTATTTTCAGTCTTTAACTATTTTCTTAACTTTTTAGTCTTTAACTAATTTCAAGCATTTCAGACTTAGATTATTTTTTCGTGATTTCGATTTTTTTTTTTTAGTATATTTTAGAGTTTGATCATTTTCTCGCTTGTTTTTACTTTATCGTTTTTTTTTTTTTTTTCCCGATATTTTTAAACTTAGAAATTTTTCACAAGTAGTGACAGGAATCGAACCTTCAAATTTTTCAAAACGTTATCATGTCTTCAATTTTTGCAATCATGTCAAACTTGCAATCAATTTACTCGTAGTAGTAATTAACACTTATCATTAACAAATTTTCTCAGATTTTAAAAAAATCAACTTAATTAATTTTTTCCAGTAAGCAAATTGCGCACTCAAGTTACATTCCAACACTGCATATATGTTTCAAGAGTTTCATTGAATTTATCACATTCCATTTAATTAACTATAATAATTACTTTTTCATTAATACTTAACTTAATCATTTTATCATACATTTATTCCAGTTACAAAATTATGCTTAAAAGTTATTTATTTTTCTTAGCACAAGAGATTTTAACATGTTCCTACTAAAATGCTTTTCACTCTAGTTTGAGTTTACTAAAATAGCAACTCATTTACGATTTAGATTCATTTAATCGTCTTTGATTCTTTTTTCATTGTTAATATTTTAAATTATCACATACGTTATTATTTTTATACATTTATCCATTTAATTTTCGAAAATCTACAATCAATTTACTTTTCGTATTAATTAACACTTATCACTATCAAATATTTTCATGAATTTTAAAAAATTATCTTCTTAAATAATTTTTTACTGTAACCAAATTTCCCACTCAAGTTATATTTTATCACTACATATGCTTTTCATGAGTTTCACTTAATTTATCGCATTTCATTTAATTAACTCTAATAATTATTTTTTATCATCGATATTTAAGTTAATCATATTTTCCTTTCTTTATTTTTTTTTCATGCAAACACTCTTGATGGAATAAAACAAAATTTTCAACTTTCATGAATTAAATCCCCTCTGAATATTTTATTTTACTTTACCATACTTTACTATTTTACTTACTGCGTTTTACTATTTATCATTCATTACAGCTTTTCCAAAATATTACTTTACAACCAACCAATTTCATTAACAGAATTTTCATTACAATTTATAAATTTCACTTTTATTTAATTATTTTTACCTACGGTAAAATAAAACACATAACACAAAAATGTTAAACATCAATGAAGTACCCAAGAAATGTTAAAATTATAAGTCGAGTATCAAAACTTCATGTCAGCAAATTTTAAAAATAGACTTACCGAAAAATAACTTCTACTGAAATTCATTTCAAAACTTGGAATCAATTTACTCTTAGCATTAATAAACACTTATCATTAAGAAATTTTCATGGATTTTAAAAATCAACTTATTTAATTTTTTTCCAGTAAGCAAATTTCGCACTCAAGTTACATTTCATCACTTTATATGCTTTTCAAGAGTTTCATTTAATTTATCACATTTTATTTAATCAACTCTATTAATTATTTTTTTGATTAGTATTTAACTTAGTCATTTTATCGCATAGTGTTTTACTTTATTATTTTTTTTTTTTTCATACAAGCACTCTTGTTAGAATAAAACAAAATTTTCAACCTTCATGAATTAGAATCACTTTGGCTATTTCATTTTCCCAATAATATTTTACTTTAACAACTAATTTCTTTAACAAAATCGATATCATTTATTTTAGTCTTTATCCTTTTCGAACGATACATTCAAATGGACAGCTATACGTTAAATTAAGAAACTTAATCTAAATTTTGACAAATTAAGTTATAGCTAAATACTGACTAAAATTAAGTACAAAAGACTAACCTTTTTGGGGTGAAATCCCTCAAGTACCAGCTATCGCGAAGTTATTTAAAAACAGTGAATGAAATTGTAATAAGTGGATTGTTAATTATAACTCAATCTCACAAAATTACAATTACATGCATGTTTTATTTGAAATCGCTGCATACGGCTGGCTGCCCATCGTCGATTTGCAGAACGCATGCCGTGATATCGCAAATCAACTCGGCTGTTGAAAGAAACTACCGTAATCCCACAGCACTTCGGATCGTCCACACACACACATCGAGGCGAATTGAGAAAATGACTTTATCAATATTGCTATCTACCCCTTTACCGATAACAGATAACAAACCCCACGTGCTAGTATTATTCACCACCTGGCCTACGTCTTTCAAGTGATGTCACTGTTTCTGACCAATTAAAATTAGTTCACGTTTCTCAAATATCAAGCACATAGATCGGCAATAGCCTGATGTCAGGTTTTTCCAAACAAAATTTTAGATTTTAATTCGTAGTTTCGAATTAATTTCTTTTTCATTTCAAACTTATAAAAAAAAAATTTCCAGCTTGTAAGAATATTTCTTTCAAAAACAGATTTTTGATTCAAAACAGTATTTTTTCAAACTTGTAATATTTTTCTACTTAGAAAATGAAATCAAAAATTTTTGTTTTCTTTAATCATATAAAATGTTTTTAAGAAATAATTTCTCAAACTTGTAATATTTTTCCACTAATTAAAAAAAAATCAATTTTTTTTTTCAATCATATAAAAATAAATTTTTAATCTTACAACAGTAAATTTTTCCGCAAAAATATTTTTTTCAAATCAAAATAATAATAATATTTTTGTAACATATTGTTTTTTTTCCTTTCAATCTTTTTTTTTTTTTTTTCAAAAATTTTCAAACTTACGAAATAAAATTTTTTCAACTGAATCTTCAAACGAAATGCTTTAATTAAATTTAAAACTCAATATCACTTTACTCTTAGTATTAATAACCAATAGCACTTAACCATTTACTCTTTGCACTCTAAGTATTAATTAACACACACGCATTAGAAATAATAATAATAATAATGTTTAAGATACTTACAAATCACTTACTCAAGCTTTCAAATATCCATCTAGCATGTTATTGTTCATTCGTGTGAGGGAACTTGTAATAAAACTTTACTTATCAACCGAAATTATAAGCGAAAATATCGCATTTTTTAGCACTTAATATAATCCTACAATTAACAAATTGGTTTTAACTTTGAATTTAAGAAAAATAAAAACTATTACACACTTAGTAACATATCTATCGATGTATATTATTTCATGACAAATCACAAATAGGTGAGGATCTTTTATCGATCATGTGACCAACTAAGTTAAGAAAGAGCGTTCTTATCTCATATGAGAATTTATAAGTCTTTAATATTTCTCTTTAATGTAAGTGTATTGATACGTACGAGTTTGTGTATGTGAATATAACTGTGTATTGTTTTCAAACCATTGTCATGTTTAAGCTTTACGGTTCTAATTTTGACTTTCCACTTAGCATTATTTGAAGTCCTTCGCATGCATTAAACTATAGAAATATTACAAAAATTATATTTTCATTCAGTCTTAATTACAAAACCATACAATAAGATGAAGACAACACCGATAGTATAAAGATTACTTACAATAAAGTGCATATAAAAAATATATGTAAGAGTGATTTCAAAGTATAATCCATCAACCATATTCAACAACTCAATCAAAACACAAGTCTCTTTTAAAATGATAAACACAATTTATTCACACACACAGTAAAAGACAATTAAAAAAACTTTCATTTTTAAGTAAAACTCTTCAAAACTTTCAAGCGTATTTTTAACATCGATTGCATCAAATAAATCAGACACATGACATTTTAAACATGGACTATCAACATTCAAAGCAACGAAGTCACGAGTCAAGTTTTCCCAATTAACATTAAAAAGAGCCCGTTCGAAAAAAAAGTGTCGAACTTTCGACCCCTTGTTAATGATTCACATTCATGCACTCTCATGTAAAAAATGAATCCATTTTTACAATCCACACATTCTTTTTTAGAAAGGTAGTTTATGTTGCATATGAGCTCATCAAATAGTCACTTACGTAGAGAATCAGCCAGTTTACGAACTTCTTGTGATGTATATGTGCCGATTTTATCACATCGACAATCACAGGGATATTTTTTCTCAATTTCCGAAAGGATGTACTCTTTTAGAGTATAAGTCATAAGTTTGTCTTTGACACTACGTGAGATACAAGGGGATGCGTAGCACAATTTGTCAATCTGGCTTTCCAAAAGTAGAACTCTATCAGGCATCAACTGGAACACTTCTCGTTTCAGTTTGAACAATCTTTGCACACTAACACAGATGTTACCATTCGCACTCGACTCTCCTTTTTTATAACAAAAGCGAAATCACGGTCTTCGATTAATTTTTGATTTACATTTTTACGTAGGCTTGAAATAAGTGATCTCCACACATCTGGTTCTAAGGAAATACCATCCATAGTTGGTCGAAAAATACCATCTTTCCCACACGTATATCTTCTAATATGCACGCGTGTACGTTTCCGAAAAGTATTCACCTAAAGTGAAAATACAATCACCCAAGTGTATCATATCATCAGGCTGTGGAGAAGCCTCAATGTTCATTTTCATGTTCGTTGCATCCCATCTGTTCATCTTCAGGCTTCAAAGTTTCAGAATGATTTTCACCAGCGTTAGTCATTCTTAACTCTCATAGGATTAGGAGTCACAATACTAAAACAACTTCCTGTGAACTTAAAAAATAAATCAAACTAGGTTTTAACACTAGCTGGTGAAGAAAAATCCTAAGTACATAGAATAAAATTTCACGATCTCTTTCAAAGCTCAGAATCACCCTGAAAATGATTCTCCAAACATCCACTATAAACCAATGAATATTCACTTTAACCAATGAGAAGTGTACATAAATCTCTTGCTACTGACGTCATAGAATATCACATGAACTTTTGAGCAGAATTGAGTTGTTTTACACAGTATTCAGATTTTTAGAAAATGCCAACACTTTGACTTCCAAATTCATCCTGACCTACTACGAGTAATTTTAAGATGGTAGCAGGTTTTCACATCACATCGAATGCCGATGACGGTTTCGCATCTCATGCAAATTGACATGATCAATTACACGTGATTGATCATGTCAATTTGCATGAGATGCGAAAACGTCATCGGCATTCGATGTGATGTGAAAACCTGCTACCATCTTAAAATTACTCGTAGTAGGTCAGGATGAATTTGGAAGTCAAAGTGTTGGCATTTTCTAAAAATCTGAATACTGTGTAAAACAACTCAATTCTGCTCAAAAGTTCATGTGATATTCTATGACGTCAGTAGCAAGAGATTTATGTACACTTCTCATTGGTTAAAGTGAATATTCATTGGTTTATAGTGGATGTTTGGAGAATCATTTTCAGGGTGATTCTGAGCTTTGAAAGAGATCGTGAAATTTTATTCTATGTACTTAGGATTTTTCTTCACCAGCTAGTGTTAAAACCTAGTTTGATTTATTTTTTAAGTTCACAGGAAGTTGTTTTAGTATTGTGACTCCTAATCCTATGAGAGTTAAGAATGACTAACGCTGGTGAAAATCATTCTGAAACTTTGAAGCCTGAAGATGAACAGATGGGATGCAACGAACATGAAAATGAACATTGAGGCTTCTCCACAGCCTGATGATATGATACACTTGGGTGATTGTATTTTCACTTTAGGTGAATACTTTTCGGAAACGTACACGCGTGCATATTAGAAGATATACGTGTGGGAAAGATGGTATTTTTCGACCAACTATGGATGGTATTTCCTTAGAACCAGATGTGTGGAGATCACTTATTTCAAGCCTACGTAAAAATGTAAATCAAAAATTAATCGAAGACCGTGATTTCGCTTTTGTTATAAAAAAGGAGAGTCGAGTGCGAATGGTAACATCTGTGTTAGTGTGCAAAGATTGTTCAAACTGAAACGAGAAGTGTTCCAGTTGATGCCTGATAGAGTTCTACTTTTGGAAAGCCAGATTGACAAATTGTGCTACGCATCCCCTTGTATCTCACGTAGTGTCAAAGACAAACTTATGACTTATACTCTAAAAGAGTACATCCTTTCGGAAATTGAGAAAAAATATCCCTGTGATTGTCGATGTGATAAAATCAGCACATATACATCACAAGAAGTTCGTAAACTGGCTGATTCTCTACGTAAGTGACTATTTGATGAGCTCATATGCAACATAAACTACCTTTCTAAAAAAGAATGTGTGGATTGTAAAAATGGATTCATTTTTTACATGAGAGTGCATGAATGTGAATCATTAACAAGGGGTCGAAAGTTCGACACTTTTTTTCGAACGGGCTCTTTTTAATGTTAATTGGGAAAACTTGACTCGTGACTTCGTTGCTTTGAATGTTGATAGTCCATGTTTAAAATGTCATGTGTCTGATTTATTTGATGCAATCGATGTTAAAAATACGCTTGAAAGTTTTGAAGAGTTTTACTTAAAGATGAAAGTTTTTTTAATTGTCTTTTACTGTGTGTGTGAATAAATTGTGTTTATCATTTTAAAAGAGACTTGTGTTTTGATTGAGTTGTTGAATATGGTTGATGGATTATACTTTGAAATCACTCTTACATATATTTTTTATATGCACTTTATTGTAAGTAATCTTTATACTATCGGTGTTGTCTTCATCTTATTGTATGGTTTTGTAATTAAGACTGAATGAAAATATAATTTTTGTAATATTTCCATAGTTTAATGCATGCGAAGGACTTCAAATAATGCTAAGTGGAAAGTCAAAATTAGAACCGTAAAGCTTAAACATGACAATGGTTTGAAAACAATACACAGTTATATTCACATACACAAACTCGTACGTATCAATACACTTACATTAAAGAGAAATATTAAAGACTTATAAATTCTCATATGAGATAAGAACGCTCTTTCTTAACTTAGTTGGTCACATGATCGATAAAAGATCCTCACCTATTTGTGATTTGTCATGAAATAATATACATCGATAGATATGTTACTAAGTGTGTAATAGTTTTTATTTTTCTTAAATTCAAAGTTAAAACCAATTTGTTAATTGTAGGATTATATTAAGTGCTAAAAAATGCGATATTTTCGCTTATAATTTCGGTTGATAAGTAAAGTTTTATTACAAGTTCCCTCACACGAATGAACAATAACATGCTAGATGGATATTTGAAAGCTTGAGTAAGTGATTTGTAAGTATCTTAAACATTATTATTATTATTATTTCTAATGCGTGTGTGTTAATTAATACTTAGAGTGCAAAGAGTAAATGGTTAAGTGCTATTGGTTATTAATACTAAGAGTAAAGTGATATTGAGTTTTAAATTTAATTAAAGCATTTCGTTTGAAGATTCAGTTGAAAAAATTTTATTTCGTAAGTTTGAAAATTTTTGAAAAAAAAAAAAAAAGATTGAAAGGAAAAAAAACAATATGTTACAAAAATATTATTATTATTTTGATTTGAAAAAAATATTTTTGCGGAAAAATTTACTGTTGTAAGATTAAAAATTTATTTTTATATGATTGAAAAAAAAAATTGATTTTTTTTTAATTAGTGGAAAAATATTACAAGTTTGAGAAATTATTTCTTAAAAACATTTTATATGATTAAAGAAAACAAAAATTTTTGATTTCATTTTCTAAGTAGAAAAATATTACAAGTTTGAAAAAATACTGTTTTGAATCAAAAATCTGTTTTTGAAAGAAATATTCTTACAAGCTGGAAATTTTTTTTTTATAAGTTTGAAATGAAAAAGAAATTAATTCGAAACTACGAATTAAAATCTAAAATTTTGTTTGGAAAAACCTGACATCAGGCTATTGCCGATCTATGTGCTTGATATTTGAGAAACGTGAACTAATTTTAATTGGTCAGAAACAGTGACATCACTTGAAAGACGTAGGCCAGGTGGTGAATAATACTAGCACGTGGGGTTTGTTATCTGTTATCGGTAAAGGGGTAGATAGCAATATTGATAAAGTCATTTTCTCAATTCGCCTCGATGTGTGTGTGTGGACGATCCGAAGTGCTGTGGGATTACGGTAGTTTCTTTCAACAGCCGAGTTGATTTGCGATATCACGGCATGCGTTCTGCAAATCGACGATGGGCAGCCAGCCGTATGCAGCGATTTCAAATAAAACATGCATGTAATTGTAATTTTGTGAGATTGAGTTATAATTAACAATCCACTTATTACAATTTCATTCACTGTTTTTAAATAACTTCGCGATAGCTGGTACTTGAGGGATTTCACCCCAAAAAGGTTAGTCTTTTGTACTTAATTTTAGTCAGTATTTAGCTATAACTTAATTTGTCAAAATTTAGATTAAGTTTCTTAATTTAACGTATAGCTGTCCATTTGAATGTATCGTTCGAAAAGGATAAAGACTAAAATAAATGATATCGATTTTGTTAAAGAAATTAGTTGTTAAAGTAAAATATTATTGGGAAAATGAAATAGCCAAAGTGATTCTAATTCATGAAGGTTGAAAATTTTGTTTTATTCTAACAAGAGTGCTTGTATGAAAAAAAAAAAAATAATAAAGTAAAACACTATGCGATAAAATGACTAAGTTAAATACTAATCAAAAAAATAATTAATAGAGTTGATTAAATAAAATGTGATAAATTAAATGAAACTCTTGAAAAGCATATAAAGTGATGAAATGTAACTTGAGTGCGAAATTTGCTTACTGGAAAAAAATTAAATAAGTTGATTTTTAAAATCCATGAAAATTTCTTAATGATAAGTGTTTATTAATGCTAAGAGTAAATTGATTCCAAGTTTTGAAATGAATTTCAGTAGAAGTTATTTTTCGGTAAGTCTATTTTTAAAATTTGCTGACATGAAGTTTTGATACTCGACTTATAATTTTAACATTTCTTGGGTACTTCATTGATGTTTAACATTTTTGTGTTATGTGTTTTATTTTACCGTAGGTAAAAATAATTAAATAAAAGTGAAATTTATAAATTGTAATGAAAATTCTGTTAATGAAATTGGTTGGTTGTAAAGTAATATTTTGGAAAAGCTGTAATGAATGATAAATAGTAAAACGCAGTAAGTAAAATAGTAAAGTATGGTAAAGTAAAATAAAATATTCAGAGGGGATTTAATTCATGAAAGTTGAAAATTTTGTTTTATTCCATCAAGAGTGTTTGCATGAAAAAAAAATAAAGAAAGGAAAATATGATTAACTTAAATATCGATGATAAAAAATAATTATTAGAGTTAATTAAATGAAATGCGATAAATTAAGTGAAACTCATGAAAAGCATATGTAGTGATAAAATATAACTTGAGTGGGAAATTTGGTTACAGTAAAAAATTATTTAAGAAGATAATTTTTTAAAATTCATGAAAATATTTGATAGTGATAAGTGTTAATTAATACGAAAAGTAAATTGATTGTAGATTTTCAAAAATTAAATGGATAAATGTATAAAAATAATAACGTATGTGATAATTTAAAATATTAACAATGAAAAAAGAATCAAAGACGATTAAATGAATCTAAATCGTAAATGAGTTGCTATTTTAGTAAACTCAAACTAGAGTGAAAAGCATTTTAGTAGGAACATGTTAAAATCTCTTGTGCTAAGAAAAATAAATAACTTTTAAGCATAATTTTGTAACTGGAATAAATGTATGATAAAATGATTAAGTTAAGTATTAATGAAAAAGTAATTATTAGAGTTAATTAAATGGAATGTGATAAATTCAATGAAACTCTTGAAACATATATGCAGTGTTGGAATGTAACTTGAGTGCGCAATTTGCTTACTGGAAAAAATTAATTAAGTTGATTTTTTTAAAATCTGAGAAAATTTGTTAATGATAAGTGTTAATTACTACTACGAGTAAATTGATTGCAAGTTTGACATGATTGCAAAAATTGAAGACATGATAACGTTTTGAAAAATTTGAAGGTTCGATTCCTGTCACTACTTGTGAAAAATTTCTAAGTTTAAAAATATCGGGGAAAAAAAAAACGATAAAGTAAAAACAAGCGAGAAAATGATCAAACTCTAAAATATACTAAAAAAAAAAAATCGAAATCACGAAAAAATAATCTAAGTCTGAAATGCTTGAAATTAGTTAAAGACTAAAAAGTTAAGAAAATAGTTAAAGACTGAAAATAATTGAAAAACGCTAAAATAGTGAAAAAAAAAAAAAAAAATCAAAGTGCTAAATGACAGGAAAAAACGTTAAAGTTCAAAATGTGTGAAAGAATATTTAAGTTAATTATTTCTTTGAAAATTTAACAAGTAAGAAAAAATATTTTGTTGTATGAAAGTCAAAAAAAATTAGTTAAGAAAATTATTTCTTCGAAATTTTTACAAGTTAGAAAAAATATTTGTAAATTTGACAAAGAAAAATGAAATTAGTTAAGAAAATTTAACAAGTTAGAAAAAATAAAAATGATAAAGTTTGAAATGCATGAAAAAGAAAATCAAAGTTTAAAATATATTTCAAGTCCACAAAGCATTGAACCAAATCTAAAATCTCGAATGGGTTGTATTTAAATAAATCTTTACTTAAGTGAAAACTTTGTTATTATGAAAAATAATAATAATGATGATAGTTTCAATTATGAGCTGAAATTCAGTTAATGATATGCCATGATTAGTACTAAAGAGTAAATTAACTGATGGTTTTAAAATTAATTTAATTGTAATATTCGTTGTCATGGTACAGATTCACATTAAGACTGAAAGAGTAATGAAAAATATAGCATAGTGGTTAGCATACGTTTTTGCTAACTCAAAGTTTGGGTGTTCGATTCCCAACTTCAACACTCTGTGAAAATAAAAATAATTAAATTCGTAGAAATAAAAAAAAAATAAAAATAAACCTCTCAATAGATGGCGCCATGAACGTTAAACACCGCATAAGTTAAAGCATAGCAACAGGTGTTGCCAACCGAAAACTAAAAACTCTGGTTGTCATGACAACAAGTGTTGCCATTCCAAAACCGAAACTCAAACAAGTGTTGCCATCCAAAAAGTAAAAACTTTGTGGATACCATGACAACAAGTTCAAAATATTCTAAGTCCGAAAACGCGGGAAAAATATCTAAAACGCGGGAAAAACCCTCGTCACCTTCTACGGGTTCTCGCGGCGGCCCCGGTCGTGGGGAGGGTCAACCCCAAGGTCGGGAGGGGGTGGGGAGGAGGCGGTGGGAGGAAGAGTGGGAGGGGGAGGCGGATTGCAGATGCATACCACCGACACCGCCTCCTGTTGCAGAACTCTCATAAGTACCCTACTTAGAAGGCCCCGACTTCAAAAGGTTATTAAAAATTAAGTGATCGTATATAATTAGTTAGATATTTAAAATAATTCATATAGTATATTAATTAAAAGCAGTGTTTATTTTTTATTGGGTATTTGGTTTAGTTGATTTTTTGTACTGGAATTGTAAAATAGATTTCATTTCTAGGTTTGGGTAGGAAATAGTATGTAAGTGTAATTAGTTATTTTTTACTTTTTAGTTCGTAGGCGTTTTTTTTAAATTTAAAAGTAATTAATTAAGTAATAGATTCGTATCTTTAAAACTATGAATTACTGCATACGTATTGAATATGCAGTAAAAATGAAGCAGATTTTCATTCATTTTAGAAATATACTGCTTGAATACATATTTAACTAGCAGTGTCACTATAAGAGTTGGAGGGGGGGGGGGGCTCAGCCTCGTGTAACATCCTTTTGGGGGGGGGGGTACACCCACAGCGGATTTCAAAGTTACGTTAGTACATAAGCTCTGGTGTTTTCCTCAACATAAATGATATTTCATCACTCAAATTTCAACAAAAATTGAGTTTTATTTTTTGCTTTTTAGTGGTATAAATATATAATAAGTACGTGGGATAGAGTATGTGGTACATGACGTTGAATCCTTTCTTACTTTCAAATCTTTGCGAATTTTCATATGAATAATTATTGTCACTTTTTCCCTCCCTTGCCGCTCAATAATTTTTATTATTGATTGAAGTTTTCTCTAGAGACGTGGGCCTAACCTGTGATCTTCAAGATAAGTGTGGTAGGCAATTCTCCTAATTTATTAGGTCTAGCTTACTATATTGCTTAACTCTTAAGTTTTTAACTGAGACTGATCAAAAGGGCCATTAAGCTCTACCATCAATGACGCCCGCCTGCGGCCATAGATCTTAAAAAGGGATAGATAGGCCTTTCTCCTACAGCGCAGCGTATTTCGCCCGGAGAAAGTGGGGTCATCATGATTCTTCCGAGAATCACGTGATCAAGGGACATCGTGTCTCCCTCTTCTCGGGCAGCAGTGATCTAACAATACGAAGCGTCATTAAAAGTCTAGGATTATCTGAAGATTTTCATTATACTTATGTGAGAAATCTCTATGTGTGTGAATCTGAGATTTTCTAGCGAAAGAGGGTTTGATGAATGCAATGCTAGTGCCAATTTTATTAAAAAACTAGCTGCGTGCCCGGCGTTGCACGGGCTACTTAAAAAATGAAAGAGATGTTCAATTGATGTTTTTGTATTATTCTGACATCAGTTTCTAAAGCGCTAAGGAGTAAATAAATACGCGTAATGCAAGGTTTGCGAAACACCAGTAGAGCATATTTTTGGCAAAAATCTCTTTAACGTTAATCATAGTTATCAATGATACAAATTATGAATATTTTCAATTAGCACAAAGGATGAAAATATATGCATTATCAACTATAATCTGTGTTCACTTTAAACCGAATTAAATCTGATAGACTATATCTGAAATATTTATGTACAATTACGATCAACTTTTTACATAAAATGACACACACTTTTTGGTTGATTACGTGAAAATAAAGAACCAAGACTAAATAAATACCAATAAGCAATAATTTAATACCAAGTCATTAGATTCCAATTTAGCTTTAGTTAAAATCCTTAAAAACAATCTTTTTTGTTCAACTCTGTTTCTCTTAAAGAAATCCAAACAATCTTAATTTAACATGTTCTTTTAATGATACAAACTGTATTTCAAAAATAGAAACAGGAAGGAAAAAGAAAGTTTATTACAATTCGAAAACTCACCCATGTGACGGGAAAAAGTCCAACAAAATAAACATAATTAGTCGCACATCTTAAATGTACCAAAACATGAGGCTGGTGAATGATAAACTTACACTACAATCAATAAACATAGCTAAAGAAACAACTTTCATATGCTGAAAAGAGTTAAGAACGTTGAATGTAAGAAATAAAAAAAGGACAGACGATAAAATAAAAGCTATGTCCGAATAGAGCAACCTATTTTAAACTAATTTAAAATGAAATTCTAGATGGAAACGTTATTTTAAGATTTGGACAGCAGCCAAAAAAATCTCTTTTAAAACAATTGTTAGAATTTTACTTGCTCACCCATATGCGAAATGGCAACAGGAAAGAAATAAAAATTCCTGAATAACGTTATGTTAATTAACGTTTTTATTAATATCTCCGCTAATTAACGTCGCACAATTACGAGATTGGTCGTATTGTTTTCTTTGGAAAATTTCGAATTGATCGATATCTCGTTTGACTCTTGATTCGCAGCGGTTCTCGAGAAGATCGATCTTCAGACAGACAGACAGACGGACGCGAACAGATTTTAATATTATAGTGGATAAAGACATAGTGAGTAGCAGAAAAAATTTTTCTTTCTGCTAAAGGCAAAAAAAAGTCCCCATGAAGAATCGAAATTAAGAATATTTTAAACAATTTACTGTAGATGCCGAGCATTATATTAAATCACTAAAAACTAGCGATGGAAAATTAGTTATAGTATGTCCGAGAAAAACTGGATTTTTAGGTTCCCTAATGTCTATGAAAAGTGTGCTGGGAACATATGAAAAGTATGTAGGTGCCCGAATTCCAGTTCTAAACTGCGTAATGACTTATAAGCTTACTCAGGATCACCTTGAAACTTTTTTCAGTGCGATCAGGTTGTGAGGGGGGATTCAACAATAACCGTCGGACAATTTCGAAGTGTGAAAAAAAAAGATTATTCATTTATACGGAAATTAAAGAGTCGCTTTTGATCATAAATATGCTCTGGAGCAATGGCGGATACAGAGGGGGGGGGGGGGGGGTCATGACCATAGATCTTAAAAAGGGATAGATAGGCCTTGATCGATCCCAGTCGAGGCCTTGATCGATTCCAGTTCTTCAAATTGCGCTGATTTTGACAACCTTCAAATGCTAAGATTAAATTTGAAGCGTAACAAAAATGCTTTGAAAGAAAGCCTTTTCTTCAGATTCCTTTGAAGACGATTTGGAAAATTCAGAAATCATCTCAATTAACATGACGCAGTATATTAATGATGTTTCTGACTACGCTGGATTTTTTGTCCGGCAAGTGCACTCTGTTGTGAACGCGACGACTGCAACGCAGTCTCAACTACAACAAACCAAAAAATAGGCCTAATAAAATTTAAGAATTTTGGGGCACATTCAAGTATGATAACTTATAGCAAGATTGCAGCCATTGAAATATGTACATTCGTGAAGAACAACTGAGAGAGAATGTGAAAAAGTTTTGGGAGTAAAACACAAAAATATAATGTTACTCATGAGACCACAAGAGTTATCAGAAAAATTTCGAATTCCGTTTTTCTAAGATTAAATAAGCATATGTTGGAATCAGAAGCAGCAGATTTTCTCGTTAACAAGTTTATAAAATCAATCGTTACTAAATATTTAAGCGTTAGAATGTATCGCGCAGTCAATTCAAACAATGAAAATAATTCACAAAGACCAATAAGTCGGAAAGTAACAAAATTAATATTGTTAAGGGACAATAATCACTAGTTTTCTTCACCCTCGAGTTTAAATTGTCAAAATTATCATATTCTATGGAACAAAAAAAAAAAAGAAAAATTGAAGAGGGGGCGGAAGTCAAATGACCATTCATGTAGTTTATAATTGCAAATGAATTTATTTTCTGAGTACTTCAAAAAAAAAAAAAAAACACTGAAGCTGCTTAAAAATTAGGAACAAACCAAAGTTATTTGTTTGGCTAATGTAGTGCTAGTGCGAAACGCATGCGAATATTAGAATATTATTTAATTGAGTTAATTGATATTCGATACTATTTACATTTGTATTTCTAATTGTGATTTATGGTTTTAGATAGGGTTTTATGTTAAATTGTTGCACTGGCTTCTAAAGTTGTGGGAAGAAGCACGCTTTGAAACTATTTATCTGTATTTGAAAAATTTGATTGAAATAAAATGAAATTTATAAGGTCAATTTTTGTTTAAGATTTTTGAAGACGTCTATTTCTACTCAGTATTTAAAGCACTTGAAAAAAGTTTAAATAGCTTGTGCGCCTGCTTCAAAAGTTATGATGGGAAAATATCTAATGGACTATTCCGTGAAAAAGCTGTCATTTTGTCCCGCATTTCATTAAAAAGTAATACCTTAAAAAGGTAACAAAGAACATTTTTTGCAAAAGTTTCTTGTGCGGGGTGTCCCTTGATCACGGGATGTCCAACCGAGACCTTCGAGATAGGAAGGCCATCCAACTAGCAAATGACGTCATCGTTTGTCGATCCACAATGATATTGGGAAGTGAGCACTTCGATTAATATTTTGGTTAAATAAAACTATTTGGTTTATTTATTATTGACTTCTGTTATTTTAGTAGCATTACAAGTTCTACTTTTTCATTTGAAAACATAAAAAGGAACCGATAATCATACATTAAAAAATACACTGAGCTTAATTCATAGTATTTGACATAAAAACATTTATAAGTATTACAAAGTATTCAAATAACTAAACACGATTTTATTTTACAATCATGTTAAAACAAAGTGATAAATAAACACAGTTTTATTTTTCATTGGAAATTGTTTTTCAACTAATTGCATTTTAACTACTCGTATATTGTATTGAAACATTAAGTCTTAAGAAGTATTCAAATAAATAAATGAACTTTCATTTTACAATTACATCAAAACGAAAAATAATATTACTATTGTATTTGAATAAGAATTAAATGAAATTTTAAAAAATAAATAAACATTTTTACTTAAGAAAACGGGAAACATGACTGCAATATGTTTCAAAGACATAACATCAAATTAAAGTACATAATACCATATTATTAATGTTAACTTAGCTGAGCAAATTTATGCTTTTCAAAAGACGTGAATGCTTGGGTGCCATCCCCCAAAGTAGACGGTGCCCTACCCCCTTCAATTATGAAAACTTCAAAAAAAAAAAAAAAAACCCAAAACATCTCCATCTCCCTTAAAATTTCAAGGGCACAGTTATTTATAACTATAGCCGTTGAAAAGCTATCATTACTATGAGACTATGATTCCGACCACCCCCCCCCTTCGGTGGGCACTCTCGAAAAATTACACAGGAATTCAACTTGAAAAACGTTAATTAAAGAATGTATAATACAACATCATGAATACTGTATGTTGTACATCCAAAAAATGTATTCAATATCTAAACAGCCTTTTTTTTTGGAATTCGGCTACTTTTCCATTTTCAGCTTTTTCTGCTGCTAATGATTCTTGTGCGTGGGGGGTGGGGGGCTTTAATAGTTCATCATTTTAGGCTTTTGAAAAATTATTTTAAAAAGCATTAATTGATGACAAAGTAACCTTTTTCAAAAAACTTTTCATAGAATGACCATTTTAGCAACTTTCTTTAATACTTAAAACCTCATATATGTTAAATTTAGATCAACATTTTGCTGAGTATGCTCTTTTAGGAAATCAATGTGACAGTTTTGTGACAGGGGAAAGGGAGGGGATAACAAGAAGTGTGACATCACGCGTTGTTTATAACAATATGCTCATGTTGAACAGCGTTACATGTAACAAGGAGGAGGGGGGGGGGGGGAATTTGTTCAAAAGTTTGCGTAATACTTTATAGACAGCCCCTTAATTCAATTTATGTTACAGTTTCAGAGTTCCTGAAAGCTTATTAACAGAAAACCCAAGGAGTTCAAAAAATATGTAGTTCAAGATATTTTGCCCTTTTTAAGCATAAACAAACAAGCACAGAGCATTTGGCAAAAACACGTTGTGTATCCACTGCTCAAAACTAATCTTTCGCAAGCCCAGAAATTATGAATACCGTTAACTTAACCACAATGTGTGCATAAATATCATAAAACTTAAAGACAACAGTGAAAAAAAAACCGTATATATTTTTTTAATTTACGCACAGAACCAGCTTGTTTGAATAACATTGCAGGGGCGTAGTTGGGGGGAAATGTTTGAGTATCGGACCCACGACCTCCGGCGTTCAAATCTATTCTATTCTATTCAAGAGTCACAACTGACTACAACTGTATTTATGTCGAGGACTGCATACAAAGTGCCTTGCCTCCATTATTTTATATACCGATAGATGGCAGCACCATCACCGGATCGAACAGTTAATGAGAATTTAGAACTAGTCCAAGAGCTAATAGCTACCTGGTACTAGCACCCCCAGAGGTATCGTTTCACTTGGAGGACATTGAGACCACGAGCATATTTAACGTCGCCCAGTCCCCTTTAATGACGACGGTGGGTCTTCGACCAGCGGGGATCGAACCCGAGCCCCTCCGGCCCCGAGTCCAATGCCCTACCGATCAGGTTACCACGGCCCCTGTTCAAATCTAATCTTCTATCTCAGAACTACGGAAGCCCATCAAGGAATGTTTTTTGATGAAAATAACACATGCTAGCGTATGAAACAATTTAATCGAAACGGAAAATATAAGATTAGTTCAGTTAAAAGCCTGTTTCAATAAACTTGTTTACATATTAACTGAATATCAACACCAAGTTACGTTGCTCCTGATAGCAACAAGTATATTTGCAGAAAATTTTGACATATGTATATTGTCAGCTTGGAAAATCCATTTCGAATAAATGCGTGTACAAAGTTGAAAAAATAAAGAAATAAAAAGTTGCAAGTTAACCGTTTCAAATATTAAAGCAGTATACTAAAATTACAAATTACAGACAAAGATATCAGAAAGGAAACTGACAATTGTTCGTGTAATGGAGGAAAACTTAAGTAATCTTAACTGCATAAAATGTAAATTTGTTTATCTGAGATAAGTACTTACCTCCGAACTTTAAAATTTATTCCATGAGACGCCCAGCTTTTTTCTTCACATGCAGGTTGTTCGGAAGCGGAAATCGCTGATTCAAATTCACTCAGCAGACACTTATATTATATATATATTTTTTAATTGCCTCTACATTCCGGTACGTGGAAAGGATGAGATAAATCCAACAGTATTGTATTCAAAAATATGCAGCCGAAGTTAATATTTCCTATTTCATCTATTTCAACCAGACCAAGAAGCACTATTGTTTAACTGGTAGACTGCACTGCTTTCAAAGTTTCGCGCCAAGTTCAAAGATCGACTACTGGTGGCGTAACGAAGCGGGGGGGGGGGGAGGGGAGTTGTCTGGCCTGTTATCACGTGGGTCTCGGTCCAACGGGGGATGTTGGCGCGCGCTCTGAGGAGAAAAGTGGGGAGAAGGCACATCTATTCTATTTTAAGATCTATGCCTGCGGCGGGCGCGCCATCCGAATGAAGTTTTACGTGCATCTCGAGTAAGAAAGGGTCGAGCACATGAGTGTGAAAACAGCTAGAATGAGTTCGCTAGAGAAAGAAATAAACTACAGCGGCTCGGAAACTTCCAACGACTGTGAAGGAAGGTTTCTTTAAAATGCGCAACTATGTACAAAAAAAAAAAAAAAAGTCTTAATCATTAGTTCGACTTTATCAAAGTTTGCTTTCCGAAAGCAAAAGCACGAGACAGTAAAAAAACCAACAGAAACCGCTTTGAATTAAAAATTAAAAGTTGTAAAATTGTAAATTTTAAAATTGTAACATTGTAAATTTAAATTTATATTTCTCAACAATACGTATCACACAACCCTCGATAGAGCTGCCATAGATTTGGGAAAAAGGAACTTTGCGAAAGGATGTAGCTCTCAGCAGAAGAATAGTTCTAACTGATTTAGAACGCTCTAAACTTTTAACTAAACCTCACGATGAACGAGCATTAACAGAAATGCAACCATTGACACAACTCATTTCTGATGAAAAGTAGACTGTATTCACAGTATTTAGTTAGAACCATTTATATGTTTACGGTTTCCCAAACTACAAATAAATTGTAAAGTGTAAGTTGTAAATTGTAGTAGTTTAAATTGTAAAATTGTAACCTTGTAAATTAATTTATGTTTTACAACAATACGTGTCATGTAACTCGTGATAAAAGTCGTATGTTTCTTCACATGGCCCCGTTATGGATGAAGATGAAAAAAATTCCACTACAATAAATTTTATGTTTGCTTCAGAGCATCCTTGATTCAAAATTTTCGTTATGATTACTTTTAATAATAATATTTTTTAGTTCTTTCTTTAACTATGGGTAAAGAAAGTAGGGGAAAAGAGGGCACATGTGAACTTTTTTTTTTTTTTTCATTTCTTAATTTTTCAGAAAATATTTTCAATTTATCACAGAAAAAGGGTTTTCATGATTGAATAGTCTTTTCTTTGTGCCACGGAATTTTTTCAGATTTCAAAAAGTATTGATACTATACTTTATGGAATTTTAAAAAATGTTTTCAATTCCCATGTGCCCCTATAGGGGGGCACATGTGAACACGATTAAAAAATGCAAAACGAGCATCATATTTCAACGAAAAACTTGTTATAATGAAGCATATACGTATATACTAATTACATTCAACGGTTTGTAACCTATACTGTGTCAGTTTGAATTGTACATTAGCTGTCATTAAGGAAATATTTTTTCTGAATTGTAGAACTCTACTCACTGTCAAATTTTAAAATTTCATAGCATGTTCTAACCAAGGGATCGACAAGAAAAAATCTTATATGACTAAACAATACAAAGAATATTTTATTCTGTAAAGTATATTCTTGTTGTATAGTGCGTTTAAGCTTCATACAGAATATGATGATGAATTAAAAAAAATTCTAAACTTCGGTTTTTAGTTAAAAGAAAATATTCCGTCTTTATTTTACTTGCAAATATTATATACCACAAAATTTGTAGCCAACTATTTAGTAATTAACGAAATGAAAAAATTAAAAATAATAAAATAAATAATTAGTAGGGGAGACCGGGGCAGGTTTTCGCGCTTTTTTTAAATATTTTTTTATATTTTTTATTTATTTACCTAAGTTTGAAAAAACTGTACTACACCATTCAGAGAAACCTTGGCTACAACGTGGAATTACTTACATCAATTAATAAGCTTTGTTTTACAGAAAAATAGTTTTAAGTGTCGTTATGTCACGTGCGAAAATGTGTCCCGTGACCGGGGCAAGTTTTCGCATATCTTATTAATTGACAGGGGCAAGTTTTCGCATGCTCTTATATCAATATAGTTTAGGAGATCAAACAAAATATTTTCAAGGTAGGTTATTTATTGATTTTCAGTAAATATACATTTAAAAAAACTCATCACCAACTTGGCTACTTAACAATTTTAATACATGTAGGACTGTTAAAAACACTAAACGTCATCGTCACTGTCACAATTAATGCATACAAAAAACATAGGGTTTCCTTTAATGCAAGACTCGTGGGCTCATCTTTTGCAACGAGTGCACTTTACCCATATCTCTTTAGCCTTAGATTTACTGTACAATTCTAAGCAGTAAATGCAAGCACAGACTTCTTCCTCTTCATCACTTGATTCTTCATTTTCTTCGGGCTTGTTAGGTTTTCCAATTTGTCTCTTAAATAAACTCTTTTTTACATTTTTCATATCTTTCTTTTCATTCTCATTTTTCATTTGTTTTCTCTTCTTAGCTTGTTGCTGCTCTAGTCTAAGCTGCTCTTTGACCGGAGTGTCGGTCAAAATGGCCGACTTTCTCTTCTTTCTTCCTTTCCGTGTCTGTTTTCTCGAACCCGCTTTTTTCAGAGATCTCACTTCTTCTGGTGTGGGACAACCTGCGTTTGGCTGTGTTAGAACTTGAGTACTTAGCCTCTTTGGGTTGCCCTGTTACAGGCCTGTACACCTCTGCCTGCACTGGGGCAGGTCTGTCTACAATAATTTGCCAAAATCCTGTCGCACAATCCGAACTCTGCCGCTACAGTTTTCATACTTTTTTCTTCTTTTACTTTGTTGACAGCTTCTATCATAGTCTCTATGGTGTACTTGCCTCTTTCAGACTTCTTTTTGTAGTGTCGTACCATGACAAATCTGAAAACGCAACACACAGATCAATATCAAGTCATAATAATCAAGTGATTCTGTGAACATATCAGTTTAATGCTATTTTTATAAACACTTAGGCCTATTTTGTTTTAACATGTATCTCTCATGAATGATTGAGATTGTGATTTATTTTTTGTCCGTTTTTTGTTTAAAAAATATAAGTTGTCAAATAAGAAGCTTACCTTTTCATGTGCAATTTAATTATTTATGTTTCATTTAAGAGTAAATAATATAATAAACATCGATAAATAGTAGCAATCGGAAGGGGCGGAGCATATTCTCGATGCGACGGGGCACGTTTTTCGATGCGAAAATATGCCCCGCTTGGTGTTCGAAAACGTGCCCCATCGCCATGTTTTTCCTTTAACTTCACGCAGACGGTCAAAAAAAGAATTTTATGGACAAACTATCACATCACCGATAGCTCCTAAATGTGCTCTTTCGAAATATTACAACAGACCAAAAACTTAAGACGTATATGTTTGTTTTTAGTTTAAATGATGTCATCAAAATTTACTTACCTGTATTAAAAACAAGTGAACAATGACGTTACGCAGCTATGTGAACAGCCATCCAACTGAAACTCTTGCATGTTGTCGTCTAGTGACGCTGCCTTTCAAATAGTCTGGTCGGGGCTTCGTTTTACCGGCTCGCTAACGAGTGAAAGTCAAATCGAAAACGTTGCCCCGCGCGAAAACCTGCCCCGGTCTCACCTACTTATGTAATAATAATTAGCAATAAATTTACAAACTGATTGCAGCAAAATAATAATTATAAATCTTTACATCTCTTTTAACACTTATAATAAGTTTACACTATTATTTATATTTGCGGAAAGGATATGGGAGCTGCTCAAATGTACCCCTACATGTTGCGTTCACAAGTGTCCCGGCAGCTACCTTAGAACTTATTTTCAAAAATAAGGAATTTTTAATTTTATTACAAAATTTAAACATTGGTATAAATTTACGTGAATGTTCATATAATGGTTTGCAATAATTAAATTTAGCTTATTAGTTAGTTTAAAATATATTTTACACGAAGAAGAGAGTGATAAAAGTACTTCAGCATCTGCTAAAACAAAGAAGCTGTCACCACAGAAACATAAACTGGCTCCTTACTCTGAAAGTTTGGTTAAAAAGTAGAGCTGGTATTACTATTACTTGAGAATTTTTTCAAAATTTTTTGCTTGACGTTATCCTAGTAAAACATACCATATTCTCATGTGCCCCGTGCTCACATGTGCCCTCTTTTCCCCTACATTCCTTTGTTTTATGGCATTTTTTTTAACAATGAGTTTTATATTTAATCGTTTGTGAGGGAAATTACATGAAATTTATTGTTTTTTACCCATAACTTTTCTTTAATGAACAAATAGGATCAATCAAAGATTTGGAACCTAAGTTAGACCACCCCCTATCCACTAAATAAAAAAAATCTTAAAAACCGGTTCGCTAAGTGAGACGATATACAAAGTTAATGAAGTACAAATCGCTTTAAATGTGAGTATGATATTTGAAGAGTGCCTTCGTTTTCATCAAACCCGGACTTGATTACCATTAGACCGCCGGGGAAGTATACCGTTTCGAACAAGAAAAGAATTTTCCTAATCGGTACATGTGTCTTCGAGTATTTATGGAACATTGTACAAAGAAAAAACAAATCCGACGAGTTCAGAACTTCCTCCCTTTTTGAAACCTGCTAATTAGTAATTCTTATTTCTAATTAAACTGGCGACGTCGTGAAATATTAAATCTAGAACACTGGTCTCAGAAATCAGACACCAGTTACAAAATATTATTAAGGAATATAAATTAAATAATCGGGGAGGGGGTGTTCTGTATTCAATTCCCCTTAAATTACACTAAATATATTTAAAAACTGAAATATTGAAAAAAAAAAACTTATGCGACTAAATAAAGTTATTTATTAATAAAAAAAAAATAAATAAGGTAATTGATTCAGCTATTAACAGAGCCGGCCTTAAGCCTATTAGAGCAAAAGAGCCCAATGGAACCTCGCGCCAGCAGGGGCCAAGCTCTAAAAATTTTTTTTTCTTGAAAATAAATAGGAAAACAAAGTAAATAAAAAGTTGAAAAATGAACTTAATATTAATTATCATATGCTTAACTGAAATTTAATTTGTTGGTATGGAGCTACTTTCAGTGCGATTAAGGGAATAGGGGGAGTTTCCTGAGGCTTTTAGCATCCCTATTAAAATTAGCAAATGTATGTCCAAAACTACTAGATTCAAATAAATTTGCAGAAGAAAAAAAATAAAACATATAGCTAGTTGAACATTTTTAAATCCATATCTAAGGCCGTACACGCAGTACCCTATAACTTCTGGTCAAGAGAAAGCAACTAAGTGGTAGGGAACAAAAGTACAAATTTTTAATGATTATCAGCAATTAATACGGTCCGCAATAACGTAAGGGTAAAGGGTCCCTATCCCAGGATCTTATTATCACATGGGAAATGCGGAGATTTACCCGAAACTCCGAAATGTCAGGAATTTCCAAAGCTATCTTTTTAATTTATTTCATTTAAATATTGACTTTTATAATTGACTTACTTTCTTTATTTGTGTTGATAAAAAATCTTAAAACTCAGCAGCAAGGACAATTTCTTTAAAACAAAATTAACACTAACGTAGGTACCATTCTGAAAAATAAATCAATAAATGATGAACTTCAAATACTGATTGTTTAATAAGCGTAAAGCATCTCCATAACAATTTTAAAGAAAGCAAATTGCCACTCTTCTTCTAACGTTTAAATACACATAGCCTGGAATTTGGTTTTTATATCTTCAAGGCCAAAAAATTTCTCGGGGCAGCCGTTAAACCCTGAAATAAAGTGACTGAAGATGCGTTTTGAAGACTTCAATTTCAAAAAAGTCAGGAGAAGGCTACTCAAACGTCCACTCTTACCTCAACTTTATCACAAAAAACTGACCAAAATTATATCATTTAGTTTTCAATTTTAAAAAATTTCCAAGAGAGGAAGATTCATAAATTTCACGACCCTCCTCCCCTTCTTCTCATCTAAAGTCTCCAAAGGTAGCCTAAAACAAGTGTTTTTAAGATTTAAATTTTGGAATATTTCATGAGGAAGGCCTCTGAAACCTTTTTTCTAACTAATGACCCCTTTCTTTAGCATCAGCACAATAGCTTAAAGTTTCTCTTTTAGAAAATACTGATACAAGAAAACCCTCAAACCCTTCCTTCCCATGGATAGCATAAAATTGATTTCAGTTTCGAAAAAATTCCGGGAGGAATCTCCTCCCTTTTCCTCTATTGTTACCAAATAGGGTCGAAAATTGAGTTTTTAACACTTCAAATTTTAAAACTTTTCGAAGAGTCACTGAATCCCCTAACGTCACCACTGATAATCTAAAATTGCGAGTTAAAGCCCTCGAGTTTGAAAGTTTTCCGCAGAAGATCACCAAATTCCTTTCTTCTCCATTTTCATCAAACATCACCTAATTGAGACCAAAATTTCTGACAGGAGCCCCTAATTCCCTATCGTTACCAAAATTAATCTAAACTTATCTTAAGTTTTAAAAATAATTCGGTAGGCAGAGAAACTCACCTCTTCCCATTTCCCTTCATTTTACACAAAATTGTCCAAATTTACGATTTTAGACGTCTGCTTTGAAGATTCTTCCGGGTACCTTGGGTGGTTTATCTGACCTATAACATCCTCCCCTCCCCAAAAAGAAAAGAAACCTCATTTCCGTACCGAAACTGCGTTTTTAAACTTCAATTTCAAAAAATTTTCAAGAAGAGCTCTCCCGTTCCTTGCAATTCCGTTCCGCTTCTTACATCCCAAATACGTCTGGTTTTTTGTATGTAGACTAACATTGCTTTTTTAGAACTGATAAATGTTGGTGCATTTTCCTTTTCCGTCTAAGCTATAAATTGCGCATATAGGTGGCTCGTACGAGATGGGTGGGGGCAACCGTTCACTCACTTCGAACGGTGAAGGGGCGTGCCCCTCTCTTCTCAAAGTTGTACAATAATGATCGATAAAAAAAAAAGATTTTTTTTCTGGGTGGGTTGATTTATTCCACGAAAATAAAAAGTAAAAATTCCAACTAAATGGACTTTTCTCAAGTTATTTCACGTCAATCGAACTTTAAATTGGAAGAGGGAAGTCTACAGTGGCCATTTGGACAGGTTTTGGAGACCATATTCTACCTTTTCTGGAGGTAATTTAATCAGTCATGTTAAAGTCCCATAATATCGTCCAGTTTTACAAAAAAAAAAAAAAAAAGGGGGGGAAGAAAAAATCAGCATCAGGTGCGCCGTTTTCTTTTGCCCCCACAATTTTCTCGTGCACCAACCGCATGTGATTGGGCATAAAGATTCACAGAGCTACTTTTCTTACGTTCTTAAATTTTACACTTATTTTTGGGGCCATTCATTCATTCATTTCTGAAGAAAAAAAGAAGTAAAAATCAAAAGTAGAAATTTTAAGGAAGACGGATAATTGCGACAGTTTCGAATCCTTGACTGAATCTGAAAAATCAGTTGGCACTTTTCAAATTTGTACAACCATTTTGTAAAGGTCCCCGCAAGATTTCTTTAATCGGGCCCCGCATCTGCTAAGGCCGTCTCTGGCTATTAAAGTATCAAAATATATTTAATTTACTACTTTCGTACGTAGTACTACCTATGCTTAAAAATTAACAGGCGGCGTTGCGAAAATTAATCATCCATATGCCGCTAGAATTAAATATCGTTCAAGATAAAGCAAAACTTTAGCTGTGAAAAATATACCGGTCACGGCAAAACCACTTTACCTGTGACTTAGCCCGCCCGTGGCGTAAGCTGGATTACGTAGCCACAACGTGTGAAATTTAAAGTTTCTTGGATTTCTCCGAGACCCCGTATCAGATTCAGACCAAATTACCATGGGAAGTATACTCTTCCAAAAACGAGTTTTTCAAATCGGTCCAGTAGTCTTGGAATAATCAGAAAACATACGTAAAAAGGAGCAAGACGAAATCATAACCTCCTTTTTTGAAGTCGGTTAGTGATGAATAAGGCAGAAAGTAAAAAGGTTCGAATGAATAAATTGTACTGCAACTGAGAAAAAGGAAATTTGAGATTGATTGAGAGTTACAAATTTGTAGATGAATGTAATTATCGAAAAACAAAGAGAGATTTTATCACAAGAGTGCATCAGTACAATGTTCCAAACTGCTCACCGTACAAAAGAACGGTCGTTCATTTTTTAAGTGAACGGACGGATCCGTTCGTTTTAAAGATTCGTTCTTTTTGACCCGTTCGTTCATGAGCGACACATCCCTATTAGGTGGTAATACGAGTGTTATATTTTTATGATGGCGGCAAAATAAGAAAGGCGTTATTTGTGTGTGTGCTACGTCCCAGTAGCATCCACTGTCGTCGTGGTAAAGTTATCACTGCGGCATGGATACTATTTTTGAATTCTTCTATGCTTAGTAGGGGTACACAAACAAGGTCATCAATGTAATGTGCACCCAAAGCTCTGCAAGAACAGGTGAACATCACGAATACTGTGACAAAAAAACAGAAGAAATAAAAACTGCTTTTTTTCTTTTGTCGCCAGGGCCCGACTAACTCAAAGTGAGGCTCAAGGCCCACAACAATTTGGAGGCCACCAGGTGGCTATGGCAGAATGCAATGGGGGGGGGGGGGGGGGGGCAGCGGAATGCATTTTTTGAGGCCCCTTTGTCTGTCATAAAACTACATTTACCATGTATCATGTGCATTTATGAATCCCTTTCGGTTACCCTAGCTATTGCGACATGGTAAATCTTCAATTTGCAGAATTTACAAAAATTCCTCTTTAAGAAAGTTTTTTCCCCAATTAATAACTCATTATTTTATGAAAAATTACACGTATGGTAATTTGTTTTTATTAGTTTTAATGTTATGCATAATTCTATAAAAACAAAATTGAGGCCTCTTAGAAGATGGGGCCCCAGGCCTAAGTAGGCCTGTGAGATAATCAGGGCCTGTTTGTCGCTATTTGAAAAACACTACACTCGTATTCCGAATCTCGATGAGTTATTTTCATGTGTCCGTATCCTCGTTGCAAGTGCAATACTTTTGGATATATCGTCGCTTCAGAGCAACAGTGGGATTATCTTAGTATTATTCCGGGGATTAGATGTCTTACTGTTGCTCTGAGGTGACGATATAGCATTTCGATCATTTGTAGTAACCCTGTATTTCCGTTTTTACTTCACAGGCATAGGCAGTATTGAGCATATTGATTACTATAAGAATATACAACCCAAATTCAAAATAATAGAATAGCAGAACTGTTTGAACAAAACTTGTCCCTGAGTCGGGAAAAATGAACGCATGCAAATTAAAAAGAGTAAAACTCGTTATTCATGAATGGATAAATCAATTTAAACAACTTTTGAGACATTATTTTTACAAATTATGGATCACTAACACAAATGGAAAATTGATAGATTTTTTATTCGGGTCAAAAAATTAGAATAATCTACTCATTCAATGTGGATTTTTAAAAGTAGCCAAAATATTTGCATACCTGTTAACCCATGGTTTGTCACAAGTATGGAGCTTGGCACCCGGATAATTTTACGCTCTTTTAAAAGCCCTTTATTGCTCAAAATGGGTCGTGAAGGTGATAAATAGGAAAAAACGAAGTTACATATTGTATCATTTCTTAAAGTTAGAAAAAAACTATCCAACTCAATTAAAATGAACGTTTTACAAACTATGTTATGTAAGATTTTAAAGGAATGTAGAAGGACTGACTAACTAAAAAGTAACCGAAGTAAACGAGGTAGAAAAATTGAAACACCTGGTCAGAGACGAACCCAAATTAAAGTAAATCGTCCAAAATAATCGTTGAAAAATGCTTCTTAAGTACATAAGTGTTGGAAAGAATGTATAGCTATGTTGTCCACGCCAACTACACTTTGCGGTTGCATAAACTACAGTTTTAATTGCGGATCTACGAAGTAAGACCAAAGATTAACATGAATCAGAAACGTGCATGACTCTCTTGGAGCAAAGAGAAGCTCATACAGGGGCAACAAGGTTGGAAAAATATTATATTCAGTGATGAATCTTTTTTTGAAATATCTGTAAACAAAAAAGGTGTTCGGGTTTAATGTTTAAAAGAAAAGCGTATCAGAAATCTTGTATAAGAGGTTATCTCCAATTTGACACACCCGTTTTGGTTTGGGGTTGCATGAGGGCTGCTGGAATTGGAAAATTATGTATAACTTAAAATAAAACAATAAGTAACTTCCGCTATTTATCAATAATACTGCATGATACTTCATCTGAGGCAAAGCAGTTACAACTTTAGTGACACATTATATCTTTCTGCAAGATTCTACTCCATGTCATGTCTCTAAATCGACTCATAGATTTTAAACAGAAAGAGGAATATCGGTATTAAACTGGGCAAGCAAGTCTACCAATCTCAATACGATCAAGAATTTGTGATACCGTAATATCTAAAGAAAGCGGTTCAAAACCTGGTGCCAGCCAACGAAATTGAGCTCGTTTGCCGCATTAAAGGGGGTATGGAAACAGTGTCAGAAACGATTATTGTAAACAGGTGGTATAATCCGTGTGTGAAAGGATTAAAATATTTTGAATCCAACGAAAAATGACGCATTCTAGTAATGATATTTTGTTTTCTTTGAAAGTGTTTTTCCCCCTTTAATTTGGATATTCTAATTTTTTGACTCAATGTAAACTTTCATCACTATAAACTTTTGGATTATTCTGTCTAAGATTATTTTTAATTGAGTATATTTGAAATGAAATGCACACTTTAAGGTCTAAGAAAGGTGGCATGTTCATTTAAATACCTAATGTGCACTTATATTTGGTTAGAATAAACTTTTCTCCAAAAAAGAGAAGTATTCTGTTATTTTGAATTTGGATTGTAGTTCAACGACACTCACGGAGAACCAAATATCAGAAACTCACCCCGTTTTGATAAAGTTTCCCCAAATTCCACACATCGTTTTTATCATATCTTTTGACTGCCCATTGTTTTCCATCCCTGTCCATGGAGCAAAGGAAGTATTAAAAAGATATCTCACATCTTCCATGTGGGTAACACCTGTAAGTTGGAAATGAATTATTTAGATTTATCGTTCTTTCATAAATTCTCTATTAAATCTGAAATAAAAGCAAGTTAATAAGGTTGCTATAAAAATGACACTTAATTCTTAGTCATAGGTACGAAGTCAAGCACTAAGCTTAAGCACCATCCTCCCTTCTCCCTCTGGATGGTAAAAATTGAAAAACAAACCATTAAAAAGGAGGAGGGGCGCTCTTACTGATATTATTCAAGTGGATTATTGCTGGTGGTTCTTCTCTTAGTATTATAAAATTGAGTGTCAGTGATTAAATGTTGAATATAGTCATTTTTGAGGTAAAATTCATAAGCATATTGGTGTTTGAATTGTTTTCCATTCCATGTAATTAACTTTCTTACCTATGCTTATTTTTTCTGTTTTCTTTGGATTATTATTTTATTTAAGTTCATAAGTTCAAGTTGTTTTTCTGCGATACTAAAAAAAAAGAACGAACTGTCATTGAAAGTGTGTGAGCTCCATGTTTCTAGAAGTACTCAATAGAATAGTAGTACAGGCGTCCCTCGTATATAGCATGGTACTTCTACAACACGGTTTCAATATTATACGGTACCAAATTTGCGATTATTATAATATGGTTTCGATATTACACGAACGGTACAAAACTTTAATGTACACGGTTTCGATGTAACACGAATTTTAAAAGAAGGAATTTAATATTTGTTCAATACACTTAAAAAAAAGTATGATAACTACTGTCTAATAAGTTTTTATACTTTGTTTTTATGAAACTTCTACGAAAAATTGTCTGTCTTGGGCTCAAAAGTTTGGTTTCTCCGTATAACACTAACTTTTAACTTTTAAATAGGGTAGACCGGGGCACGTTGACGCAGTGCCTTTTTTTTCTAAACGATTTATAATCGGAGAGTCAACAGTCATAACAGATTGATGCTGATCTCCAGCACAAATTCTCACAAGTTTTTGAGCATCAGCTTAAGCTTCGGTTTAGCATGCGGATAGGAAAATCTGTTTTCTACCACGTTGAGTCAGTTTTATGTTGAACGTTTTGAAGCTTATTGTGTATAAATAATACTAAGTTAAGAAAGAACAAATATATAAAAATGAGCAGAATTTTATACTTTTTTGAGAATTGTACTTGTATGAACTAAAATGTTATTAATTTTTTGTTTCACGATAAAAATAAATCCAAATTTGGCAACGGGGCAAGTTTACGCATTGACATCGGAGCACCTTTACGCACGTTCTTACGGTGTCTTACATCTACACGTGCGCTGACGCTTTTTTCGCTCCGAACTGTCTCAAACCTTTTTAGTATTTTCGGGCTATTTGGTTTATAAAATCACCATTTATTTTATAATTGAGTTACAAATTAGTATGTTATAGGTAACAATCATACGCTGGTGTGCAAAAATTAAGGACGAGACGGTTTTTTCAATATAACTTTGTACAAAAGCTTTCCAAATCAACACATTTAATCCCGTAAGATCCCCAATACGTAAGGACATGTGTAATGTAAGCAACACTTACTAAAAGAGAAATCAGAGGGATAAAAAGAAGCTTTATTGAAAAAGTAGCATGGAGCGCAATGTGACTGAAGGCCGAAACATCCCTGTGATGGGTGTCCAGCAAGAAACATCCGGTCTTTAGTAGGGGATATGATCTCCCCCGACTGCTAGGCAGGTTTCACAGCGTCTGCCCATGCTGAGAATGAGGGTGTCAATGAGTTGTTGAGGCATTGCTGCCCATTCGTCTTGCAGCGCCAATCGAAGCTCCCGAATCGTTACTGGTGGTAAGGTACGAGCTGCCAAGCGTCTGCCTAGAAAATCCCATACATGCTCGATGGGATTGAGATCCTGAGATCGTGCTGGCCAATCCATACGTTCAATATCCTCACTCTCTAAGAGCTGTTCGGTAGCTACTGTGCGATGACATGGTGCATTGTCGTCCATGAAAAGGAACTGCAGACCCATAGCGCCTCTAAAAAGACGCACATATGGAAGAAGAATCTCGTTACAATAACGGGTCCCGTTGACTGAACCTGCGTCGAAGATGTGAAGGTCTATACGACTACCAAGCATGATGCCTCCCCAAACGAGAACACCGTGACGTCCAACCTGTCCCTTTCAATGATGTTCGAGGGATGATTGCGGCTTCCCCGTTCTCTCCAGATGAGTATGCGATGAAAATCGCTACTCAGACTGAATCTGCTCTCATCTGTAAAGAGTACTCGTTCCCATTCATTGTCTCTCCTATTCCGGTGTTCCCGGCACCACAGAGAACGCCTTCTCCGATGGGCAGGCGCTAGAGGTACACACCGTATAGGGCGTCGTGCAAACAGATCACCACCGTGCAGTCTTCTGGCCACGGTAAAACGCGATCTCGATCGTAAAGTCGCCTGTGTCGTGTATCTAGCGATTTCTCCCGCTGTCTGCCGCCTGTTTCTTCTGGCCTGTAAGACAATATACCGGTCATCTGCGGGTGTGGTTCATCGTGGACGACCACTACTGAACCCCCCGATAGCTGTTTCTGTAGTTTGAAATTGTCTCCAAAGTCGTGAAACGATTCTGTGAGTAATTCCGAACTCTGCAGCCACACTTGTCACGGCCTTCCTCCAACTTCCCAATGATTCGACCTCGGGTAAAAGCATCCAGATGTCGTCTAACAGATTGATTATTCGCCATTTCTCGCTGAGGCAGTAACTCGGTGTGATTTTAACTGCTATACGGCGTGCAATCTCTTTGCCAGAAATACTGATCTTACACCGACAACATGCTTTATACTACTCAGACACTCCCCCATTACGTCTGCTTGCATATCTGCGCATGTGCTACCGTACATCACCTTACTTAATCTCCTGATTGGTCTTTCTGTCCGCTCTGCCTCTTCGTTCAGCTGATATGCTAATTTTTCGACTTCGTCCTTAATTTTTGCACACCAATGTATAGTGCTGTCTTCATGTTCATTCAGCTTTTACTTAATACACTATATTCAGTCTGTAATAAATTTGCTTTGTTTTAACAATGGTAAGACATTACGTTCAAAACACTAACAGAACCACGTTTGGTGTCAATAAATATGCGTAAACGTGCCCCGTATCCGGGGCAAGTTTACGCAACCGACTTGGACTCAAAAATAATTTTTTTAACGGTTAAAAACACAAACGGAGCAACAACTAAATATATCAGTTTTGACTCCATTAACTGTTTTATAAAATAGCCATGTCTAAAACTTCCCAAGTTCAAACATAAAAATTAGAAAATTCATTGAAAAAAAATTTTCGTAAACGTCCCCGGTCTACCCTACATACTTGATTTTTCTCATCAGTGTTCTAAAAGCAAAAAAGGTGAATATTATTTTGTTTCCAATGCATTGTAAGAAAATAACATTAAGGATTGAACATAAGCTAAATTTAGCAAACGATAAATAAAAAATGTAGTCGTCACAAAATATGAAATAAAATAAATAGAGTGATTCTATTTATTTTATTTTAAATTTTGTTTTGTTGGTGTTGCCCAGACGAACTTGATTGCTACAGAAAAGCTCAGATTCTTTTTTTTATACAATGCGTTTTGTTCTTAGTACAGAAAGAAAAGCGGATTAAGTTTTTTCCTATTGTGCATAAGTTTTAGTTTGAAGTATGTAAAATAATCAATTTTTATCGTTTATAACAACTCTTATTTTTAAATCAGTGGGTCTTATGTTCTGGCTGCCAGTTTTCGTTTGTATATTCTATTGAGCCGAAGTTTTAGCTACTATAAAATTTGCACTTTATGACTCGGTTTCGATATAACACGGTACACATTCCTTGATTTACATTATTTAAAGGTCTCGTATAATACGGTTTCGATATAATACGGTACACATTGACATGATTTATGATATGTAGATGATTAAAAAATGAGTAAAAAGCATTTATAAAAAAAGTCTCGTATAACACGGTTTTGATACTACACGGAACGAATTAACCGTGTTATACGAGGGATACCCCTGTACTTTAAATGAACGTAGATAAAATTTTCGTAGATTATTTTGCACGTTTGATGAATGTTAAGTATTTTTAATTTTGTAAAACTAAGCGGCGAACGTGAAATTGAAAAATTGAGTTTATATATTACTCTTGGGCTGTCTTATTAATTGTTTGTTCTTCAATACCAGTACTTTTTGAAAGTTGGACTCGTATCACACTTGTTTCGTCGCGCCAGCTCTGAGATTGTTTTCAAACATGGAGATGGAGGCCATGATCCGCAATTTTTTTGATCAGTTTTACGATAAAAGCATAAAAGTGAACTGATGATTTCAAAAAGGACGCGCACAACCAATTAAATTCAACAGGACGTACACCCTTTCAGAAATTATTGATTCAAGCATTCGCACGCTAAATAACTTAAAGCCGGTACAAAGTAAATCAGTTTACTTTTGTTCATGCATTATAAGTGACCCTCTGCCGGCTCTGTGCATGGTGTTCATCAGGAAATACAATGGTACACCTACTAAGTTTTAAAAACTAAAATTAATATCAAAATAAGAGAGAAAAAGTTTTAGATTCACTATTCCGAATTTCAGATGCAAAATTATGTTATACTTGTAATTCTTTAAACTTTTACGTGCAGAGCACTTGGATTTTGGAACCCCCATCTTCTCATATGTATTGTAAATCCTTAGACTCTTCGTGCAGGGGTTGTTCTGAATCTCCGCCACGAGTTTCACCATGACTTAACAGTACCTTTTATGGTTTTTGATTTTCGAGGGAAATTTCTGTTGTATTCTTCATAAAAACCATTCTCCCCTCATAGGAGCACAAGATTTTTTCCTGTACATCTTTGCACTGAAAGTATATTTTCTTTTCTAAAAAAAGACGACGTAGTTGTAAACTTGTTGGAATTATTTACTAGATTACAATGTCCGTCTTGAAAAAGAAATGACTTATATATATATATATATATATATATATATATATATATATATATATATATATATATATATATATATATATATATATATATATATATATATATATATATATATATATATATATATATATATATATGCATGTATATGTGTGTATGTGTGTGTGTGTGTGTATTTTTAAAAAATAATTTAAAAAATACGAAGCAAACAACGCTGAGGTGTGCGATCGCTCAAAATTCGACAAGGGAAACCGGAAATCCATTTTAAAAAGCAGATTCGAATTATGGTGATCAACTACTTATTTTGTACGGTTGGCAACATCATGGTAGTCAAAATCACATTTTAGGAGTAAAATACGTCTAACGACTGCTTGTTTGAACCCTGATTTCAACCTATCCTCCATTTTGTACTAAATAAAACTAAAAAATGACCATGGAAGCTTTATTTATATCTATAACGAAACTTATATTAAAAGAAAAGAAAGTTTGTGGGAGGGATTTTTTTTTTGCCAGTGACGAAAAGTATGTAAATAAGGTATAAAAAAGTCATCGAATTCACGAGTGTTTTTCCCCCCTTTTGTCATGAAAAGTATGCAAATCGGTTTGACTTTCAAATATTGCATTAACTTAATGGCTTTAAAATAATTACCATAATTTTCGTGTCTATGTTTGGGTCCAAATATGTGTCCAAGTGTTTGATTCTCACTTTCATAATGAAAGACGTACATAAAAGTTTTCGATGTTCTCCGACTATGTAGTTTCAGAGTGCGATCTAAAGAGCTCTTATAGAGAAAGTCTGACATCAACTGAAAAAAGAAAAAAAAAAAATAAATAAGGAAATAAAAAAAAAAAGTCTCATATGTTTCTAAAATTTAGCAGAAAAAGTTGAATGTTTCGCAATAAAATGACACCAAAGTAAAGGCATTCAAATTTTTTACTTTAAGTTCCAACCCAACTTCAAATATATTTTTTAAAAATATTTTACAGTTCTTTGATATTCGGTTCATTTTTCTAAAGCGCCCTCCTTCCTCATATCTGCATTAAAATTCGAAATACCTTGAACTTTAATTTACCTTAGTATATGCATTGAGAAGAGATAAAATGGAGGGAGTGAAGACTTTCATTCACGAAACCAAGACCCCAAGTCGAATGATAGATTTTAAAGCAAAGCACTAGAAGAAATCAGGTTTCTTTCGCTTGTTTCACGCAAAAGGTGCCAACCATTTGTCGTTGTTGAATGACGTGACTTGGAGTCTTTGGATCAGCTTTTGCTAAGCCAATGATTGACTTGCTCCCTCCATTTTAATTACTGCTCTAAGGATATATGAGGCGCTGAGAGGCAAAGGGATGTAAGGGGACATTTTCAAGTTTTGAGTAAAACGCATTTAAAGATAAGGTCCTGGGTAGACTTTCATTGAAAAGATTTTCTAAATCATGTTGTATAACAGCACCTACTAAGGCTACTAGTACCATCTTTTGCTCCAAGACAAAGGAGAGGTTCACCTATCATGTGTGCTGGTTTTCTCCAAATTTTTAGTTTTGCCTCTTACATCCCTTTGCTTCTCACTGACTCATATATGCATGCATTTCTATGTTCTTTACATTATGGTAAAGAGAAACTTTTAATAAAGTTACGATTGTGAAATCAATTTCAAAAACCTTGTTGTTTCATAGGTTGATTCCTTGGTCACGTGTGGGATAACTTGAAATAAGTTTTCCTTATAATTTCATTTATACTTAAGTTACTAAGGGCTTTCAGTCAAAAGTTTGTTGACTCAGTGAAAGTACTTGACTCGTATTTTACGCTAAAAGTAATATTTTAGAAATGTAACAATCAAACGTTTTTTTCCTAAGAAACGACATACACGTGTGATCTCTCAGGCAAAAAAAGTTTGCTTATTACACGTTTTAAAAATGTAGTATAGATCTGTCACTTGCACGACAAAATGTCCGCTTTTTCGTGGAATGGCCCCATAGCAAAATCCAAAATACATTTATATAGTATTAGATCTTTGTCAAACGATTCTAAACGCAGTTAAACACTGAATCATAGAAACTGTTTGGTTAAATATACTTAATACTGTTTTCATATTTCAAATGAATGAAAACTAAACAAATTTGGATTTTCGAAACTCCTCCCAGAAAATGTTTCTGGCTGTGCCACTTGTGACGAGAATAAAGGTGTATCCCTTAGCCGCTCGTAATTACTTCGCTGTGGGATATCGAGTGTTTCTCACTTGTTGTTTTATGAAACCACTGATTTAGTGTCGTCAGATCGAACGGGGCAAATGGAGTAAGGAATACGCCCACTTCCGGACCTCTGTATAAATGTGAACATACTACTCTCCACCTCTAGCAAGTTGAGCTCCGCTGCCTGACCGATTCAACGATTCCATTAGTTGAAATAGGGGTGAGGAAAAACGGCTTGAGAATTTGCTGATTTAGTTGGCAGTGCCCATTAGGCGAACAATATTACTATTCAGGTAAGAATAAGCAAGCGGTACAGAATTTTCTCGCCAAAAAAAAAAAGGGTTACAATAGCCCAACCATGCCTAACAATGCCTCTTCTTACTGGTTGCATTCCCTTAAAAGAAATGGACTTGTTCAAGGCCATAGCTCAACTTGTCGGAGCTGGAGAGTATTAAGCTGAATAGAATTATATGTGTTTTCATGATGTGTCACTGGCCGATATATTAATGACATTATGCATTTCATTTAACAAAATCACATATCAACTTTAATTACAGAAAATATTTGCTTTTATACTTACGTTCACTATTTGGGGTTCAATTGAAGCGAAGGTTGGAATTAAGGATCCCCTAAAGTAGTGATACTTAGCAGCGACCGCTACTGCTTCAAGATTTGGTACGTCATGAAGATATGGTTGTAAAAAATGCATCACTATTTTATCCATATGCTGGTGTTTCAAAGAAGCGTCAAACGCATCTGCAAAAATCTAAATTGCAATTACTTAAACTGTACGTGATTTATTCATAAGTGTAGTTGAATAAGTGTTCACAGCTTAAAAAAAGAAACGTTTTTAATTAGGAGAGTAATTAATTGTGTGCGATTTTTAGAATTAAATGTGTTCCCGTTTTTCTCCAGTAAAAATGCCTTATATTCACACAAGTAGACAAATAAATAAATAAAATAAAATAAAAATTAAAAAAAAAAATAAGCATTGCTCATTAAAATTATTCATATCATATTTTTCGGTTCCCTTTAAACGACAATAGCGTAAAAAAAAAAAAAAAAAAAATCTCGTAAAAATTGGAAAGAAAAATAAATGTATTTATTGCCATCTGCAATCAAGATATTCTGTGAAAATAAAAAAAATTCTGGTGGTACTTGAAACTCAAAAACAGCTAACGATAAATAGCTTTGAAAAAGACTAAAGTTTACTTTTATCTTACAGAGGAGTGGTAATGGATGATACTAATGAAAATTAAGGGAAAACAGAAAAATGTGTGTTTATTTCAAACGAGCAAAAAGTGCAAGAAGAATGGTATAATTCATCTTTCGTTCTGTATTCCCAACCCTCTAAGATGCACTTAATAAAATTTTTATCTTTTGAAAGTTTTGAATGCATTAATTCTTTCTTCATGACAGAAAAAAAATGTGAATACCCTTTTTTTATTGTCTTGGCTAATACACTAATATATGCATAATTACACAATAGTAGGCATTGTATCACAATGGGTGATGTTTTTTTCTAACTACTTTCCGTTCTGTGAAAATATGTTACTTGCATTTAGATGAAACAAAGATTGAATTAAAAAAAAAAAAAGAAAATAAATTGAACTGCTATCAAATGCAATTAGATAGTCAAAATAGCGTTTTGAAAATTACGAGATATTCATTTACTGTAGGGTATTCATTCACTGGTCGGTCTATCCCAGAAAAATTCTGAAATATTAATGGTCTGTTAATTCTGAAAAGAAAAGAAAAAAAAACACTTTCCTGCGTGTGCATTTTGTAATTCTTAAATAAATGTAGTGAATTTCTAGTGACTGCTATAAAATTTTTTCAGAAAAATGAGAAATTTTGAAAATTTGATTAATTTTTAATTAACAAAAGTATACTAACAATTTTTCAACCTCAACCCCAGTTTTCTGATGCAGAGTAAAGAATTTCCTGCATACTTGCTGTCTGTTAAGGCCCGGAAAAAAAAAACAATTTGTTTAAAATTGTGAAGAATTAAAATAATAAAAGATAAGCTAACAGTTTAACTGAATGCAACAGGAGTTAATAGACTGCATTTGCAAAAATATAGAAACATAAAAACGTTATTTATAGACACTTTTTGTAATTGTAAGTTGGTTTGGCAGTGTAAATATTGTGCTAAGTATTTACTTTAAATATTTGAGCTTGAAAATTCTAGCTTTGAAACTTATGAGTTTCAGGCGAAGGGAGCGTATATATATATATATATATATATATATATATATATATATATATATATATATATATATATATATATATATATATATATATATATATATATATATTTTTTTTTTTTTTTTCTAACTTACAGATTCATTGAAGAATATTGCAAAGATTAATGTGCAGAAAAGTTGTTTCTGAAATACTTACGTGCTACTTCCACCGATGATTCATCTTCCGTAACTCCAGCCATGTAGTTAACAATGTTCCAATTGCTTGAAGAATACAGCTTTTCAGGATGGTCCATTAAAAACGGATTTTCCGCTTCAGTATTTATTGTTGGTAGGAATGAAACCTAAAAAATTGTAATTTATTTGGAGTTTTTAAGAAAGCAGTAAGCGTGTAATTTCTTAATTATTTTAAGACCTTTATTCTTTGGAGCAACAACAGCCAATGCCAAAAAATATCAGTTTCACAAAAAGTGGCCAAAATTTTTAGTTATTTTCTGGTTCTATCCAACATACTAGGGCTCGACCGCTGGCATTTTTTGGCTGATGGGCTGATGCCGATTGTTGGCCAATTGTTCAAAGATGGCCGATTGTTTTCTCCAAATGGCCGATGACCGATTGCCGATGCCGATAGCCGATGGTCAAAAAAAAAAAAAAAAAAAAGAAGGAAAGAAAAAATAAATAAATAAAACGGAAATAAATTACTAAGGTTGTCAGGGATTTGAAGGATCATTTATTTATTTCACTTTACTTCCTTTCTACGAATAGGGAGTTGCAATCACAAAAAAAAAAAAAAAAAAAAAAATCAAACTTCAACCTAAATTTCTATTTTACGATCACCCAATTTAAAGCCACAAGTTTTTTCAACACATCTGTACGTGCATATGTACCTATGAACATATGGGTGATTCTCCAAAATCCTAACAATATTATGTCCCAGTAGCCTAACACAAAAATTGCTCAACTCAGAAAGTGTTTTCATTTTTTTAATAGTTAGAAATAACCTATCTATTGTTATTTTACTCTTATTAAAATAATAACTTATTTATTCAGTAAGTTACTGCCCTATAGCCAGGGCTAAAGCAGAAATACATGAAATACACCGCCAGCTCAGTCAATTCCAGCCGAGGACTGCAGTTTCTTGCTTATTAGCACTCGTCAGCCCGGCAGAAGAGTGAATGAGCTGGAGGTGGAAAACCTCTTAAGGAAGCCTAGAGTGCCAAACAAACTGGTAGCTAATACAGAATTAGCACTGACCAGACGAGTGATCGAAACACTCGTCGGTTTTCGGTCACTCGTCTGGTCAGTGCTAGGTCTGGAAGTTACCAAAAACCACCAGTAATTGGCACCTGATACCCCAGTGTATGATACCTTGTGATCCAGTGATTGGAACTTGTTAATAGAACTGAAAATTCACTTTACTTCTCACTTTTAGATTACATACAAATTTTATCATCATAAGAAACATAATTAATGTTAATTTAAAGTAGGCAATTTTACATTAATTAATGTTAAATCACACATGTCGTTAAAAAAGTATTTTAGAGAAATAAAAATAAATTTGCAGTGTTACATGCAAAAAAAATGTCAAGATTATTACTGTTTCATCTGTCGGTATGCAGTTTTGATTTTACAAAAAAAAAAAAAAAAAAAAACTGTTTCCACAGTAAGAGGAACATTAACCAGTGATGTTCCCATCTATTTTTCTAAGGATATACTCCCAGTAATCCATTATGCACAATAAATTTGCGATTATATACGTAATATGTCATTATATGAAAATTTTTGAAACTTGAGTGTATACGCTATGTGTCTAAAATATATTTGAGAGTATAATGCGTATATGGAGTATACCCTATGGGAACACCACTGACATTAACCCGATGATTTTAAGGGAAGGGATAATAAAAAATGAAGCGATTCTCTGCAGTCGCAATAGCTTACTGTGATGGCAAAACATAGGTAATAGTTTTTTATTGTTTCTCTTAAAATTTTCAATTCAATAGTAGAAGCCATATAATATTGTTGCTCCAAAGGTACCAGAAATCAAACTAGTGACACACTGTGCAACACATTAGTGAATATAGGTACATGTGCCAATTACTGGGGACTAACGCAAAATTGAAGCACCACTAAATGGCATCCATCATTACTTCAAAAATCCAAAAAGGAGCAAAAATATACTTCTACCCACTTAAAGTAACACCTTGCAACTAAACAAAACTTTTGACAACCAAAATTTAAAATATATTTTAAGTCAGATTTTAATGGATTAATGCGCATGCTTCCCTTAAGCCAGAAAAGAAGCTTTTGCAACAAAAATGGCTGATTTGACACAAGCCACAATTGTTTCTCTTTCCTTTGCACTGCTACCACTTAGTAGCATGAATTGAAGTTATAATCTTTAAAGTAAATGTGCATTCAGTTGATTCTACTTTTAAAAGAATGGACATGCATCTTATTTTAGGACATTTTTGTTGGAAGTGCCAATCACTGGTGACCTGCCAATTTCTCGAGGTGTTACCCTAGGTCTTTTAGAACACCCGATTGAAAGCAAAAAGGGAAGTGCACAACTTGAACGTGCGCTGGTCCCACGAAATGTTAACCTTCTACAGTTTACGATTTTTGAGTTATGACTTATGAGAGATACTTGCACATCCAGCCGAAAAAAAATAATAAATAAATAAAATAATTAACTTGTTTGTACCTGAATGCAGTAATAGTTAACTTTTTTGTACCTGAATGCAGTATTAAACATTCTTTCAGGGGTGATTAAAATAGAAATTCATACTGAAATGTAAGTAAAAAAAAATATGTGACTTACTTTACTTTGTATTAAAAAGTAAAACAGCAAAGGTCCTTTTTTTTCGAAAACATCGGCCAAATCCATCGGCTTTTCGATGTTTTTTAAGGCAGATGGACCGTTGTTTCCTCCAAATTAGCATCAGCCGCCGATGCCGATGTCGATGGCTAAATTGTTGAACCATCGGCGCCGATTCATCGGTCGAGTCCTAATTTATACCCTAGTGAAAGACACTTCAAGGGTCTCATGCTACATTAGGAATGTAGGTCCAGCACTTGTGATGATTTTTGAGATTAAGTAATGGATAAGTGAAAACTGTACAACATAAAGAAGATATTCTGAGAGCTACCAAACAATTGTATAGGTGTCATCATAGTTTGAGAATGAAAATGGGAAAATGGTTGTTCTGTAAAGTTGAGTGGTGTTACATTTTCCTGTCCTGCAGATTTATAAATGTGAAGCTGTTGGTTTCAATTTTTTTCTTTTCTTTTTGTGGAATGTTACGAAAAAGGCATAGTTATGGATTTCACATTCTCTGCTATTTTGTTTGTGCTAATTAGGTGTTTCCATTCACCTCATACATGATGAATTCTGAAGTAAATGGAAACAACTAAGAGTGTCTCTTCTCCTATTTTTTGGAAGATTAAGTTTTGATGTAAATTACACTTTTGTGTGTATTTTACTTAAATTTTGCATATTTTTTTTTTGTTTGATTTTTCTTTTTAAATGGCATCAGATAACATTTGAAGGATTCAAAGTGTCGCATGTGACCTATGGGCCGCAGATTGAATATCAAGGGTGTAAAATTTCATAAACTTTTAAATTGATTGTGTAATGCTGTGATTATCTACCTACATCAAACAAACGTCATTTGGGAAATAAATCAGTTTCGATTTACCCATAGTCTTTACGGTAAATGTAAACATGCTGGAGTAAATGTAAACAGGATGGTATTTACTAGCGAACAGTCACAAAGTCAAATTTTTCATACCCAGTTACTCTCAGATTTTACCCCATTAGACTCTACATATAACTTAAAATTCATTTCAATTTATTCGTGAGTTAAAAGTGACATTGGTTGTTGATGCTCAAAACAAAAATAGTTTAACTGTTGGAAATATAAATCATAATTTAGGACATTGGTAAGTGTTATTACTCTAATTCAATACTAGATCACATTAACAACTGTCGCATTGCAAAGTTTATTACTTCGTGGTCAGATCTCTGTCGTAAATTGCATGTGGTCAAAATCTGACATTGGTTGTTGTTGGTCTGAGGGACACATCAATTACTCTGCTAATACTTCCGAAATAATTTAGATTTATAGTAAACTAGTCACCCTACTGTCGTAAAGACATTAGGAAACGCAGTCATGTTAGAAATACGGTTATAATTTGAAATTTTCACATAATCTTTTTACGTATAATATCATTTCCGATCAAATGTAACTATACTCCTATGCGGAATACTTGACAAAACAAAATAATTTAGATTGTCGATTTTGAAACTGTAAAGATTTTAATGATTCCTGTCCGAATATTTGAAGTACTTTAACTTTAGAACATTCAAAAACCCAGTGGTACAAACAATGCCACATTTATCTAATCTATCAGTAAAACTGACTTTAGACTCTGAGCAACAGTATTAAAAATTCCATTTTGTTCCATTTTTTCTGCTATCGTCGCCAGTCTAAAGCCAGTATAATATTTTTTTTTTCCTTATTACGACTGTTTTTTTTTTTTTTTTGTCGAATACATCTACAATTTAGAAATATTTGTTAAATCTCTCTGACTCAGGTTAAAATTGAAATCACTGGATACGTCACCAAATGTGCATCTTTGAGCATGAATCACAATGCTCTACAATTGTGTAATCTAAGGTTTTCTGCTCTGAAATGCATTTTTATGTATATCTACCAGTAAAATATACATAAATACATACTCAAAACAAAATTATGCATACATATACCCACAAATGGAAGATTTGAAAGGTTTACAGCTTGCTGACTTTTTATCGCAAAAATTGAAGAAAAGTTTGAGTTAACAAGGTAAGTAGGGTCTGGTGGGAGAAAGTGGTCAATGGGGTAAAGTGGTCATACGTCAAATAAATGGCTATAGCTTGGAAATAAATGTTCGAATGAATGTGGAAATTTTATTTTACGATAGGGCAGTTAAAAACTACAGTTTGAATACAAAATTTCACAATTGGCAAAATTTTATTTGGTAAAGTAAAATATTTTGTGTGAATATGAAAAATTTCAAAATCTGAACACCTCTTTTAACTTTCTTGGAAAATTTTGTTTGTTAGAATTATGAACAGATTGACTGCACAGGAAGCTTTCTACATGTCTCAAGAACTCTTACTCATTAGCAGTTACCTGAATCTATTTTGGTTAATTTTTTAGAACAATTTAAGTAAGATGGGGTAAAGTGGTCATAATATTAGGCTTAACGAATATTGTCCTTTTAGCGTCACTTAAACTTTAAGTATGAGGCAGACATAAATGAAATATTAATTTCACTTAATATGTATTGCTTTTACAGTAAACAGGGTTAAATATACGAGTATATGCGTATGCATACTCATATACTCGTGTAGGCACGTATATATACGTATTAACATAAATGCACCAATAAACGCGTAGTATATGGGTAACTGCAAGTATTTTTTGTCTATAAAGATATACATTCGACTATCGATACACGTATATACCCGCTTATACTCGTACATATACGAACACTTATATACTCAGGTAGACACGTATATACGCGTACGTACTCGAAACTCGAGCAGACACTTACACACAAGCACATGATATACATGTATATAGTGTGAGTTTAAACTCTTGGGCAAATTCTTAAAAGATGTAAGAGGGGAGTAGAAGAAGAAAGAATCATAAGAAACATATATTCACAAACACAACGTTGACGTGCTACATGCACGCAAAATCAGAATCTAAAGGATGCAAAACAGGTCACAAATTTATTACACAAAGACAATTTTACACAACATTTTAGGTCTTAAGAAAGTGTTAAAGTGATTGATGAAATTTGTGGCCGGCTGTTGTAATACATGCGTCGCAATCTAAAAGCACTCTCTGTTGCAATAATGAGACTTTTGAAAAACTTTCAACAGTCGCTGTGCCTTTGTTGCGATGCGTGTATTAGAGCTACTACAGGCCGTAACTTTAATATCTACTCTAAATAATTCTTAAAAACTAAAATGTTGGTTAAAATCATCTTTTTTTCCCCCAATGGGGCTGTATAAGAGTCCTACCTGAAGAGGCGTCTGGGCCATAACCAGACCTAGTGCGCTCCCCTACAATGCATCAGTCTTTTATGTGTCACCATTAAGGCGCTGATGTATGACACAGTTTTTTGACGCCCAGTTTCCACCAGGGGGAGGCACTTGGGCTCTCTTTGATGCGAAATTGCAGTAGGAATTTGATTTTTGCCTAAGAAATTCTAATCAAAACGAATACCATAAAGATCTTTTACATGCCGCATAATCATACGACATGGGCGCTGATGAGTTTCTGCATCTCGAAAATCCACCGACCGGCATCCCCAGGTCAGAACCCGATTCCACAGACGTACAAGGCCAGCGCCTAACCATCACGCCACCAGCTGGTCAGGTAAAATCATCTTTGTGTAACAAATTTGTGACCTGTTTTGCATCCATCAGTTTCTGGCTTAGTGTGCATGTAGCGCGTCAGCGAGCATAAGTTCATTATGATTCTTTGCTTCGTATCCTCCCTTCTCACACCCCTTTGATCTTTGCCCCAGAGCTTGGATCCCCTCTGTAAGCATACATGTGTATTAGGGAATATACTCGTGTATACATACATGTACTGATATACACGTAAATGTACGTATATACGTCTATACTGGTACATAATCGTGTTTACACGTAAACATACGTGTATACTCGTTGCTTCCATATGTATGTACGTGAGTAGGCATGTACAAACACGCACTGGATGTATCCTCGAAATAACTCGTGTATACCCGTATATGTATGTATGTATACCTATATATGCGTATATATGTCTACTATGCACGCATATACTCAGATATGCATGTATATACTCGAGATACAAGTGCATACACGCATATGATGGTCGCTTATACGCGTGTATACTGAAGGTAATCACGTATACATTCTTATGTATACCCGCATATACTCGTGCATATACTTGTAACTATAAAAATAACCGAAATATACAAATATTACGGTTATTTGTAACGGTTTTGCATCTATTTTTAACTATGACCACTTTACCCCATGCTATGACCACTTTCCCCCACCCCATGGGGTAAAGTGGTTATAAATACATAGGGAAATGAAACTGTTATAAAACTACTTAAATCAATATTTTTTTCCCTGAAATTCTATATATTGTGTTCTTTAATAATGCAATGTAAAATAACAACAAAAAAAGTTTAAGTGTCTAAAGAATTTATTTTACTTAATATCCACTTTTTTTTTTTAAGTTGAAAATCTACGATTTTATGACCACTTTACCCCACCAGACCCTACTAAACGAAAAACATTGATGCTTTCAAAGCAAAAATTGGAGCAAAGAGGTTGAAATGACTTTAACTTTTATTTTTATCACACAACATAATCAAATAAATAAGTAAAAGTATATAAATAAATAAATTTATCTCGAAATGTAAAACTTTGTTATAATCATCAAATGTACTTTAAAACGCTGACTTTACGTTCAGTTATTTTATTACATGAAGGATAAAACTTCAAGGAATAATCTTTCATAGTCGTTCTTGAAATGCTACACGGTTATTATGTGGAGAAGCTTAAAATAGCTTGAATTGAAAAAGAAATATCAGCTTACTTCCTTTAACCGGTTTTGTATTTTCAGTAGATCTCTCCAGGATCGTCTTTTTAAACAATGTAACAAACCGTTAGTGGAATTGTATTGGCATTTTAATCCGTTTGCTGCTCTGTTCAGGGCTGAAACTGGATCTTTGTTTTGAAGCCACGGATCAAGAGCAGTGCCGCTTCCCGAAATAGCTGTTTTGAAGTAACCTTAAACATGGAAAAAATATAATAAAGAAAACGAAAAAAAAAAACGACTTATAAATGAATAAAATATCAGTTTTTATTGTACAAGGAGAGACAAAAAGATAGACAAGAAGTATGCGATTTGTAAAAGTATTTAAAAATTTAATTTATTTATTATCCACATAAGTTGAAAACTTTTCTTTTATGACCACCTTACCCCACCAAACCCTACATCCTAAAATTTCTTTTACAGAATGTAACCAAATTTTTTAAACACTGCACACGATTTACACGAAACGACTATCTCGGATTTTTCTTCGGAACGACTTTTTCATGTTTGCTTTTTGTAACTTAGCTTCATCCAGTTTTTAATTCTAATCATAATTATTTATTGGATTTTTAAAAGATCCCGGGTATTTTCAGTCATTTCCTCTTGATATTTATACAGCGAACGCGAACTTAAGCAAAAAAAAAAAAAAAAGAAAGAAAAATCCTCCTGAAACTTAAACTTTCACGGTGGGGGTTAACGGTGGAAATTTAAAGCACAAAGAGGAAGGGGAAGAGAAAAGATTTCTAGTATAATGCTACAGGTATTATTATTAAACAACTTAAATACTTAATAATAATTACACAGTAAAGCATTGGGTTGATTTCAACCGGTGAAAGGAACTTTGGCTTAATTGAAATTCTGCACTGGCAAGAAGCAGTTTTAGAGATAATTGCTCTTTAGGTTCAAGAAAGGCAAACCACTGCGTTCTTATTCAGATAAAAACTAAATGAAATCAACAAGTCTTTTTTTTTAAGTCTTGAATAATCAGGGCAACTACGACGAGCTATGCAATTGGAAAAATGTCTTTTCCCTACCTTTAGATTGGGGAGAAAGAATATGCAGTCCAACAGAAGATCCACCAGCATCATGTCCAGCGCAAGTCACTCGCTCGGGATCTCCTCCAAAGGATCTGATGTTTTCCGATACCCATGAAAGAGCGGCACGCTGATCCCATAATCCATAGTTACCCTCCAATACTGAGTCTTGGGCACTCAAGAAACCTTTAATCCGAATAATGATAATAATAATAATGATTATTATTATTATATTGTAAAAGCAGCAGTGGCGCAGCGAGTTGGGGGGGGGGGGGGTCGGGGTGAAAACACCCCCCTGAGCCATTGGTTTTAACATAAATGCAAATTCTAATACAGTAGTTTATGCATCTGAAAGGATTGTTTTGATCAAAAAAATCCCCTTCAGAAGGTGTTTTTGATCAAAAAACCCCCTACAGAAGGTATTCCAGGCTGTGCTAGTAAAAAGCAGCAACAATAATTTTAATAATGATAATACTTATTATTATTATTATATTACTACTACTATAAAACAATAGCACAGTAATAGGAATGATAATAATGAAAATTGCAATAATACAACACTACTTCTTTTATCAGGACAAACGATGACCAAATGCAATCGGGATAGTAAGAAATTCGGATAATTCGGGCAGTTTGTATAGTTAGCAAACAAAATTCTTTCATTAGAAAGTTACCATTTATTACAGTAAAATCTATGTTTTGTAACAATCTTATGTTAAATTGTTTACAGGGTATTAAAAACATACAAATAATTTTCCAACAAAGAATTGGTCCAATGTCTTCCGTTTGAAACGTGAGTAACGGTTGATTTTAACAAGGGCAAGGAAAGCGTTAATTACATTTTTAACCGACGAAAAAACGGAGGAGGTTCTCAATTCGACACGTATATTTTTTTTTTTTAATGTATGACCACGCATAACTTTTTACAGAACAGTCTGATTTTGATAATTCTTTTTTTATTGGAAAGGGTATACCCCGAAGGTGGTCCCATAAAAATTTTGAAAAAAAAATCCTACCCTAAGGGTGGGAAAAGGGGGTTGATTTGTTGTTCACTCACAGATTTTTAATGTATGACCACACATAACTTTTTACAAAATAGTCCGATTTTGATAATTCTTTTTTTATTGGAAAGGTTATACCTTGAAGTTTGTCTCATATAAATTTGGAGAAAAAATTCCTACCCTAAGGGTGGGAAAAGGGGGAGATTTGTTGTTCACTCACAGATTTTTTTTATATATGACCCCACATAACTTTTTACAGAACAGATTACCGATTTAGAATATTGTTTTTTTTATTGGAAAAGGTATAGCCTGAAGTTGTTCGTATATAAATTTGAGGGAAAAAATCCTACCCTAAGGGTGAGGAAAGGGGGGCGATTAGTAGTTCACACTAAGATTTTTTGATGCTGAATTGGGTATAACAAAAAAAAAAAAAAAAAACCTCACGATGAATGAGATGCAGACTTGTATGTCTCTCGTGTGTCTTGAGCAGGTAGACGACAGTATCTGCAGAAATGAGTTTTCGAGATATTTGAAGAATTGTGCGCTATATTCAGTACTAACAACTGGGAAATGTTGGAATTATATTTTTTTTAGCGGAAACCAAATAAGTTAGTTTGTACAACAAAGCTAACGTACAAAGAATGATGACAAAATGCAAAAAAAAAGATAAAATTGCAGTTATAGCCCTTTACCTGCACACGGCAGTGTAGACCTCTCAATCTCTGGTACTTGTGATTAGGGTTAGTTTTCAGTGCAAGTCGTCAAACATTTTTTATATTCAGGGTTTGTATGAAAAAATAGGGCGGAGTTTAGTGATGGTGACATACTATTTTTAACCGACGAAAAAACGGAGGAGGTTCTCAAGTCGACACGTATACATATTTTTTTTAAATGTATGACCACACATAACTTTTTACAGAATAGTCCGATTTTGAATATTCTTTTTTTATTAGAAAGGGTATAGCCTGAAGTAATTCCCCTATAAATTTGAGGGAAAAATTCCTACCCTAAGGGGGGGGGAGAGGGGGGTGATTAGTTGTTCACTCCAAGATTTTTTGATTCTGCGTTGGGTATTACAAAAAATAAAAAAATAAAAAGCTCACAATGAATGAGCTTCAGACCTGTATGTCTCTTGTGTGTACTGCCGTGGGCAGGTAAGCGGCAGTATCTGCAGAAATGAGTTTTCGAGATATTTGAAGAAATGTGTGTTGGATTCAGTAGTACTAACAATAAGAAAATGTTGGAGTTATATATTTTTTTCAGCGGAAACCAAATAAGTTAGTTTGTACAACAATGCTAACGTACAATCGATGACAAAATGCAAATTCGTCAGCAATTTGTGTTATCGTAGAAATATCGATCACAGTAGGAAAATGCACACGAACATCTTTATACAGTGCATTATTCTTTAGGAGCCACTGCAATGCCACTTGAAGTTTACCTATATCAATTTGAAACTCCCTAGAATGTTCTAAATTTTCACGACTTTCTACTACGAGCACTAATCCAGTTTGATTAGGTTCAAGCGGAAGTTATTCCGCCAGCTCGACCACATCCTGAGCAAAAAGAATTGCCTGCCCTTTGCACCAGTCTTGGCTCAAACGATTTTGAACTTTTATTATTTTAAGAGAAATGGTACTATGCAAATAAAACGTTTCTCAATTTCCGATAACTCATCAATTTCTGTAGGTATTGCAGCTACCGACATTTTGTTCCAATAGGCCTGGGGTGGAGTTTTATGTTTTTTAATATTGCTTGAACATCGTGAACAAGTAATTATATTACCTAAAGCTACCAGTTCGTTAGGCAAAATAGAGCCTAAATTTTTAGTTTGCAATTTCCTACGTTGCTGAGGATACAAATTTTTTTTGCATATTGAACACGACAAGTCAGCATAAACATTAATTGATTTCTTAAAGTTTTCTGCGTTACACTGGTTTCTTCGCTCGCGAGCTGCTTGTCGCATGGCGCTCAGACAATTAGTTCTCTCCTCGGAAGATTCGTGAAGTACCACCATTGCTGAACGGTTACGAGCAGCATCCAAACGCAGCATACGTTCGTCCTCAATTTCATTTGAAAGTCGCTCTCTTATCAGATCTAAACGATGAGCGCGTTGCTCTTCATTCTCATTTGAAAGTCGCTCTCTTATCATATCTAAACGACGAGCGCGCTGCTTATCACCTTCTTGCAATAACCTATCGTTATTGTAGCTTCTCATTCTCGACAGTCTTTCCTCGCGCTGACCTAAACTCTCCTGTGAACGTGTTAATGTAATTCTCTTCTGTTTGCTTCCAACCTTTTTTCTTTCTCATTAATAGATTCTTCTAAACATCTTTTCCTCATCCGAGCAGCATTTTTTGTAGGCCTACCCATGTTAGTATATAAAGCCTGCTTTTTTTAAATTATTTATGTAACACAACAGATAATTGTTAAAATACGATTATATATATATATATATATATATATATATATATATATATATATATATATATATATATATATATATATATATTAATAGCTAAACTAAGGTAGGTAGCTATTTTAAAAGTAATCAAAAATATAAGCATACAGATTATAGCCACATTAGTAGCTTATAGCCACAAAAAATTATAAAATAAAAACTTTTTAACAAAAAAATTGAACCGCCGAAAAAACTGAAAAGCAAAAAATAATAAACCATTTTAATTAAACCTTAATAACTAAGTTCTTAAACTGATGTAAGTATACCTAAGTATATATTTTTGTAATAATTTAGAGTTTTTAATTAACCTTAATAACTCAGTTCTTAAATTAATGTAAGTATACCTAAGTAGTTTTGAGTCGGTGCCAAACAATAAATAAACAAAGATCCCTAAATTACCTAAATTTAAAGAAATAACCAAATAAAATTAGCAATGTAATGTGAAATGTCCGGCGATAAACATAAATGTTTCAAAAAATGCTCCCTCCACACGCCATCATTAAATCATGAATACTAGTAGATCGTATACAACAAAAAGTACCTCTCGTTGGAGCTTTGAAGCCTTTGGGACCTCGCACGAGAGAGGCAAACAACCAGTGAGAAAAATCTTCAGGATCATGTATGCAATTAACGGCTACAGTTGTTATGCCATACTTACGCTGAATAATACTATGACCCACAAAACCATTTATTTGAGCTTTTAACAAGATGAGAAATCCTTCTTTAGTATGATGAACAATGATATAAACATTTTTACTGTTGTATATGAGGCAAAAGCTCAGTAGCAGCCAAATACTCGACACGTGCTTCTTCGAGACCACTCGACGACGTTCGGGTTTAACTTCGTGAACGCTCGGCATTTTCCAGCGAAGGGGCGTGTCGCCATACGCCACTGCTGCGCCTCACGCTTTACAAAAATAATTAATTTGCTTGTTTGGCACCGACTCAAAACTACTTAGGTATACTTACATTAATTTAAGAACTGAGTTATTAAGGTTAATTAAAAACTCTAAATTATTACAAAAATATATACTTAGGTATACTTACATCAGTTTAAGAACTTAGTTATTAAGGTTTAATTAAAATGGTTTATTATTTTTTGCTTTTCAGTTTTTTCGGCGGTTCAATTTTTTTGTTAAAAAGTTTTGCTATTTAAAAATTATTATGTATATGAAAATAAATTAGAAGAAAAACACATCTTCAAATTCGATCCGGATACAAGAGGTTCTATTGCAATGGTAATAATACTAATAATGAAAACAAAACAATAATAAAAGTAATAATAACAACTTTTATACAAAACTCATGTATACAAACTTTTTTTCAAACATTCAACAAATTTAAAAAAAAAGTGTACAGTTATAAACAAATGTCACCCCAGCAATAAGTTCAAAAATAAATTTTGGAAACTCTTTCATCCATCTTCATCATATATTCAAAAGACTTTACCCTAATCGGCTATTTCTCTTGGGCATTGAATAAATTGTTGCGATGGAAGGAAAAACATACCATTCGCAAGAAATTTTTAAGCGCATTGTAGCCTCTCGTTCTCTTTGTTCTTCGTTTCTGACAAATTAAAGTTGACATCAAAATGGAAACTGTGTTGATAACTTTGGCGCATTGTATAATTAATTATACGAATTTTTTCTTTCAAATGTAACACAGAGAACTTTAAAAGTTGAATCTGACATATAATAATTAATGACCTAATATTTTTGCAATGTTCAGTCACAGTCATGGGGGGGGGGAAGCGAAACTTTTTCGTATTTGAAAAATATTTACATTCATGTAATGTGTGTTTTTTTTTTTTTCTTCTTTTAAGGTATAATGTAAGGGAATACGGGGCAAAAAGTGAAATAATAGTTGAAATAACTTACCGTTTTCAAAATGAACAAATTAGAAATTAGTTTTTAAAGTTGCAGTATATAAAGAAAGGACTCACCTTTTTTTTTTTTTTTTTTTGTAGAGCAAAGTGAAGAATAAAATATTTTTCTTATGAAATATTTTCTATTTAATTATTAAAAATATTTTTCATCAAATTGAGACGTCAATAAAAGGAAGAAGAATAAATAAATAGTCAGTGAAACAATAAAGTTACAAATAAATGAATAAATTAATAAACGATAAAAAATAAATGAGTGAATAAAATAGTGAATGAATTAGAAATTAAGATAAGGAATGCATTATTACTGAACATATAAGGATTATAAACGAGTAATTTTAGCTACTTCCTAGAAAAACCTCTTATGCTTCATTCGATTCTTTTCCATTCCACGGTACGCTTTAACCTTGAAAATAGCATGTTAAATGTGGTATCAGTCAGTCAGTCACTGCGTTTTTCGAAATGTTTTTTGCTAATCGCTTTTGCTTTGTTGGTCAGAAAATACAATCAAACTTGGTACTAAGGCATCATTAATCGTTGAAAAACTCGATTACGTAATAAAAAGTGTTGGTTTCTATTCAAAAATTTTAATTTTGCGTTTTTTTTTTTTCAAACTCTTTAACCCCTCATCGAAATTCCATTTAGATAATTCAAAAGAAGGCTTTAGTCGGTATCTATTGACACCTTTATTTCTTTCGTAATACATGTATGTATTACAGCTGAGTAAATAAGATTGTTTTTTTTTTCATAACTCCAGCATCATTATTCGTTACATAATTTTAATACATTAATAATTACAGTTGATCTCTAAGTTTCTACTTGAATAAAATCTTTTTTTTCTTCCAATCTCACGAAAAAACAAATGTGTTCATACTCAATCGTGGACAGAGCTTAAGAACAGATTATTTATACAATATTCTGTAATATTATCTTACCAAGGATTCCTAATCTATAATTTGGAATTACAACAATAATGTCGTTAAAACGTAGTAGGAATTCTGCTCCATATTCTTCTTTGCTTCCATGAGAAAATCTACCACCATGAAAATACACCAAAACTGGTATGCTAGAAAATTGCAGTAAATCTTTCTAAAAATAAGAAGGAAAAGGAATTAGTTTTGTTGGAATTAACATTAGAAGGTTTACATCATTCCAATGCAGCTGAAGATACTAACTTCCATGACTAACTAGAATAGAAACCTACTAAAATTTAAGAAACATAAAAGCAATGTTCTCGGAAGAAAAGTTTTGTACTTTAGAGGTTTTTAAATTAAAGAGATTAAGAAAAAGTCATTCGTATAAAGTAGAGCGTGACCTCTTTTGCCGTTATTAATTACTTCAATCCATTTTTTCTCCACAGCGCGGTATAGCAGTGACTAAACTTCATTCGTCGAAAAAATAGACTAGATATAAACAGAGAATTGCCCAATTTGGAGACCTCAATCTTATGCTTGGCTTGGACAGTAACAAATTGGTGCCAAGCAGCCTGTGAATGCTATTACTTAACTTCTTTTTTATTCAAGAAAAAATCCCAAAAAGTGGCATAACGGCAAACCTGCTGGAAACCTTTTTGTTTACTTTGTTTCGGTCTATGTATTCTGTGAAGAGAGTGTAGTATATTTCTTCTCTAGAAAACTTTATTTAAAAATTTTAAAAGGAAAGCAAGAAAGTACCTGAGAATGAATGGTAGTTTTTGGAAGAGTGATACGTATGATATGTAAATAATTTCCTCAGTTGAGAGGCAGGGGAAAATTTACTGTTCATAAATCGGCACAATCGTTCAAGGTTCAAGGCAACTTTGATCTAAAATTTCTCCATTTTAAACATTCCCTCTATGGCAATAAATTTACTGTTTTTATTGGCATAGAACGGAAGAAACTCTCGTAAAGTACACTCTATAACAAAAAAAAAAAAAAAAATCGACGCACCAAGATCGGTCGACTCCTTCTCGGTGGGCCGATTTTTTTTTTTTTTTTTTCTGTTATAGAGTGTATTTAATAGTATAATTGTCAAAATTTAAGAAATAATATTTGAGATATTCATTGAAAATGTATTATTATTGGGAAAAAGGTAAATCATACGCAAAATAATGATGAATGGGAAAAATCAAGTCTTTTGAATATACATAAATGCATGACATGCAAAATATTTTACAAGTTCAATTATGGCATAAAAAATTTCCAGAAATTCGTGAGAAAATTATTTTGTTTTAAATAAATTGCGCTGAAAATGCGAAAAACGTTTATTAAATGCTTATTGAATGTAAAAAATATTCGTTTAAATTTGAGAAAATTAAATAAAATTCTTTGATTGGTTCTAATTAAATCTTTCCCTCGAAAAGCTGCTATTTGATTAGTTTAATAAATCCTAACCTTAGTGGAAAGAATAATTTGCAACTTTGAGAAAAAAACGAGCTGATGTGTGCATTACATGACTTCCTTTTACTCCAATTTAATGTCATTTTCTCATTATTGGCAGTTTTCATGTGATTCAATAGTTTACTCTCTAAATATCATCAACAGTAGCCAAACTGAAACCAGATTTAAAAAAAAAAAAACGCCAAATTTGTCGCCATGTTGGTGACAAAACTTGGCGACCAAAAGGCTGCCGATATATCGCCAAGTGTCCGCCAAATTATAACACCACTTGAGCTTACATCGAAATTAACAATGATTTCCTCCGGGGATAGTCAAAATGGATATTTCGGGTGTCTGTACGTTCCTAGGTATATATCCACGTGTGGTCGGGTTGAGAAATAAACTCAACATTCATTCGGGGGTGAGCAAAATGGAAATTAAATCCGATTTTTGATTGAAAATTTTTTCGCGAATACAATACTACCTTTAATACCTTTTTTTGTAAAAGCAAGTAAAAATAAAATAATAAAAGTTCGGAAAAAATTATTACAATAACAAGTAACATTTTTCAATTAAAGTAAAATTAGGTTAATGGTACATGTTTATTCTAATTAATATTAAGATTTGTATTATTTAGTTGTAAGTTTTAAAATTTAATTCGTTTGGAAATAGAGAAAAAAAATTAAATCATATAAAGCTTATAAATATTATGCTATGTAAATAATATTATGATGCAGTAGAAATTTACTTAAGGAAGAGATAGAAAAGACAGCAGCAGTAGTTTAATCGATACCGTACGTTTTTGACAACTCAAAGATTGGGTCTTCGAATCCTAACACCGAAAGGGAAAAGACGCGAAAAATATAGTCCATAAATACTTTTAACAAAAAAATTGAACCGCCGAAAAAACTGAAAAGCAAAAAATAATAAACCATTTTAATTAAACCTTAATAACTAAGTTCTTAAACTGATGTAAGTATACCTAAGTATATATTTTTGTAATAATTTAGAGTTTTTAATTAACCTTAATAACTCAGTTCTTAAATTAATGTAAGTATACCTAAGTAGTTTTGAGTCGGTGCCAAACAAGCAAACTAATTATTTTTGTAAAGCGTGAGGCGCAGCGGTGGCGTATGGCGACACGCCCCTTCGCCGGAAAATGCCGAGCGTTCACGAAGTTAAACCCGAACGTCGTCGAGTGGTCTCGAAGAAGCACGTGTCGAGTATTTGGCTGCTACTGAGCTTTTGCCTCATATACAACAGTCAAAATGTTTATATCATTGTTCATCATACTGAAGAAGGATTTCTCATCTTGTTAAAAGCTCAAATAAATGGTTTTGTGGGTCATAGTATTATTCAGCGTAAGTATGGCATAACAACTGTAGCCGTTAATTGCATACATGATCCTGAAGATTTTTCTCACTGGTTGTTTGCCTCTCTCGTGCGAGGTCCCAAAGGTTTCAAAGCTCCAACGAGAGGTACTTTTCGTTGTATACGATCTACTAGTATTCATGATTTAATGATGGCGTGTGGAGGGAGCATTTTTTGAAACATTTATGTTTATCGCCGGACATTTCACATTACCTTGCTAATTTTATTTGGTTATTTCTTTAAATTTAGGTAATTTAGGGATCTTTGTTTATTTATTATTTGGCACCGACTCAAAACTACTTAGGTATACTTACATTAATTTAAGAACTGAGTTATTAAGGTTAATTAAAAACTCTAAATTATTACAAAAATATATACTTAGGTATACTTACTTAGGTATAAGGTATACTTAGGTTACTTAGGTATAAAACAGGTTGTTATCATAGTTAGAGACCCCTAGACATGAAACAGCACCATTAGCCACCATTGCATTTCTATTACTGAATGTATTGCACAAAATATGAGAAAATTAGATATGTTAGAAATAATAGATATCACATTGTTAATTATTGGAAAATAAACAACACACACACGCAGTTCTTATACACTACTACTAATCTATGAAAAAAACCTCAACTTGTTCGATGAAGAATCAATTGCCCGTTAGTGACCGTAGGTGCCCCCGTCTTCCTCTACATTTACGTGTGCAACTTAAAAAGCTAGTACATTGTTGAGCACCATTTACAGATGTATTTATCTCCTAGTAATAATACAGTGATTTATACTTTCCAGTTAGTGCTTAACGGTTAAAATGGGATTCCCTACACTTTCTTCGGCGATTTTATACCTCCATTCCCTCAACTAGTACAACTTGCCCCTCAGACTTTACTTAAAAGCTTACCTTACTTAAAAGACATATACTTTGTTATTCTTTTGTAGAAAAAAGTTTACACGAGCGCATAAAAAAGGCTATTTACTATATTTGAAGGAAAAAAAAAAACTAGAGAAAACTGCGATGCAGTGAAGCCGCGAAAGTTGAAGCGCGGAGTAGCGAGGGACGACTGTACTAAACCCTCTATTCATTTTTATTTTCGCAGTAATAAATGATCATTTTGCTTGCATTTTGTAATTACTTTCCTATATCAGTGCTCTTCTCACGTATGTAAAATTTCGTTTCATTCTGACCGCTCCTTCTTGGTGCGGATTTTTCTTTTCTTTTTTTTTTTTGTTATAGAGTGTATAGCACTTCATGCATTTAAAATCTATACTACATTCTGAAGTGGCCAAAAATATGAATAATAGCTAATTCGTTATTTTTAAGTTGCGTAATTTCCAACAAACGTTACGTTCATATGAAAAATGTGTTTGCAGAGGGGAGAAACTACAAAATAATATTTTAAGTAGAAATTATATTTCATGCACCCATTTTTTCAATTAAAGCTATAACCTCACATTTTCATGGCCAAATGAAATTTTTATGTCTGAAATTGAGAGAAAAAGTAAAATCGAAATTTTTGGACACTTGAAAATTTCAATTGTCTCCTCCAAAACGTTTTTAAAGATAATTTTTTTTTTTTTCAGTATGAGTACAATTTTTAAAACTTTTAACGTTATATTCATCAAATATTAGTGTATCAAAATTACAAAGAGGAGCAATATTGATGCTAAATAAAGTTTTAATATTGTAATTTTTTCCAGTCCTTTAAGCAAAGTATTTTCAATAGTCTTGGTAAGCTTCCGTTTTAAAACTTAATTCAATTTTCATGTTGTTGCTTTTAAAAACTTAAATAATTTGAAGTGTATGGGCAAAATAAACAGTGAAATGTCCAATCTGCTTCAAAAAAAAAAAAAAAAAAAACTTTATAGTGTTTTAACATAGGTGCGTTTAAAGAAACACAATATCAATTGATGAATTATATTGTACACTTTTCGTTTACACGATACTTTTCCTTGACGGTAACAAATAATCAACTGAAGACAGATTCCTAATCGATCTGTGAATAAATAGTGATTTCCGAACGGAACTTGATAAGCTGTTTACAAATCCTTCAGTCAGGAGATGGAATCGTTTGTTGTCTGAATAAACCGACTTTAAGTGTCTTCCAGATCAATGAACCCATTGATTCACTCGTAGATATTTTTTCATTATCTTTAAATTGTAACATCATGTAAGAAGTCTTGTTATGTCCTAGAAATATCTGCTTTTATTTTGTTATCATTGAAACACGCTGTGCAAATTGTTTACTTATTTTTTATCAATGCAATGTGCTGTGTCTTGCATGTTATTTAACCATAGTCTAAGATTTCTTATTTGCTTTTACAAAAATGTCTAAATTTTAAAGCATATCTTAAAAAAATCTTTACTCTAATATTCCCATGCTTTTAACTACATCTGAACACGTTACAAAGCGAATGATTAATGATAAAACCCTTTTTCACTTTTGATTTTAGTTGAACAGATAGTTTTGCATCATAAATCCAATTTTATAGTAACTTAGCCATGATGGACTACTTTTAAATTTAACTTTAAGTAACAGTTAACTTATTGTAACTTTGTACTTTCATAGCCTGTAATTGTAACTTAAAACACTACACATGTAGTACTACGATGCGTTAATACTTATTTCTTTTACTACATCAAACTTCATTTTGAAGTCTGAATACTTGCAATAATAGAATAAAAATACATTATTTAATATAGATAAAATAGGGTGGTATATAACAGAGTTGAAATGAAATTAGCTTTATTAATATTATTGAATCGAATTAATTAGTTGTATTGCTTTTCAAAATATGACGAAGTATTTTGTAGAATTTTGAAGATAAGTTGTAAAATTTAAATCTAGTTCTTACTTAAAAGCTGAATTGTTAGTTGGCTTATGTGTTTTTGCAACACATCAAGGTGAAAAGATATTTCGAAAATGTAAGTTTTTGTTTCGTTTACTAAACAACAATACTTTCACACGATATTATACCGCATAAAAGACTGAAAAGAATACAAGTGCTAGCAACTTAGTGAAGTTCAATTTCCAAAAAAAAAAAAAAAGATTGTATCATGAAACTTTTGCGGCGTTGCAAGTTTAAGTTAAAGTGAAAAAGCTCCGATATTTTCAGAAGCTTTTACATTAGGTGAAAAGCAATTGATTTGGTTAGCAATATTTAGATTTTGTCTATTATAATTAATTCTGTCTCCAAGTATTATTCGGACCATTAGTTTATGTTGTAGTAATCATGAAAAGTTTCCCTGCAGGCAAAATAATCCTTGTGACAGCTGATGTCTAGAACAATTCCAACCAAAAATGCAGCCCCCTCTCATCTTAAAATCAAATTGTCAAGAACCAGCGGAATACTACGTGTGTCTTTCGGGTTCGCTGAAGGTGGGGGGGGGGGGAGGCTGGGACTGATTTGGAAAAAGATATTTTGATGTTGTGTAACGAAATGAAAGAGTTAAGGCTTACTAGATTTTTCAATTAATTGCAAAATAATTGGATTTTTGAGGGGGGTTTTCCCTTTTTTTTTTACATCGACAAGAACTTGTGTATTTGTTTTTTAACTTATTTCAGAGTAGTCCACAATTACGCTAAAAGGATTATTGGAAAAATATTGTAACACCAGTTAGAACGTCTAGCTTTAATTAACACACGCGGAGTTGAATATTTTATGGCAAAACTAATTGATGATACCACTTACTAGCGGCATTGTGAGGGAAGAATAAATAAAGATAGCATTGAATAAATTTAGGACCTTTTCTATTCAAAACATAAGAATACATTTTTTTTTAAGTATGAAAGTTACCTTTCGCATGTACACATCTAAAACAAGGCAGTCTTCTTGTCCGAATGCAGTGTTATGGAGCTGCTGGCCAGTGTAATAGGGATATTGGGGACACGATATTTTTTGCGATGTAAGCTCCTCTTCTGACGTCCATGGCTCTGTTGGTTGCGGAAGCTGAGTAATAAAAAAAAACAAGGTAAGACATAGCAATTAGTACAACACTCGTTCACAAACACTGATTTAATTCAGGGCTGCGGAGTCGAAGGAAAAATGACCGACTCCGACTCTGGGAATTTTACAACCTTCAACTCCGACTCTGACCCTGACTCTTTTACCCCCAAATCTTTCCTACTCCGACTCTCACTATGACTCCGAAATCTGGCAAAGTTGCGGACTTGTAGGGAAAATGACCGACTCCGACTCCTACTCTTGAAGTTTTAAACCTTCGATTATCGACTCCTCAGACTCCTTTACCCCAAAATCAACCGGACTCCGACTCCACAGCCCTGATTAAATTAAAATTCAAGGATTTTCTACAAAAGGTTTTGAAACCTTGAGAGTCATTTATTTGAAGGCGCGAAAATAGTTTAAGATTACTACTAATTTCGCAAAATGGGATTTTAATCTGTATTAACATTTATTATGCGTTCAAGACTAGCCTCACTCAGATTACAATGAGTGCCTTATGCGAGAGGGACTCATTCTAATAAGAAAGTGCGTGTATGCAATTTGTTTTCCAATTATACTGTTTTATTATGATTGGGCATTACATTATTGTTCCTTTGGCATCTATTTCCACACAAAGGTAAAATTTTAATCCCCCTCCCCCGTTTTATTTTCATTTATTCCTTTTATTGTTTATGTAGCTTGTAAAGATGTTCAAATATATCTGTTGTTCTTTTGTTCTGTTGCTAGTGACAGTAATGAGCAAGACTGGACTGTTGATGATAAATTATTTATTTGTTTTTTTTTTTTTTCATTTTATGCTTCTAGAGCAATTTTTATGATTATTTTGGTCATATTTTTCACATTGTTTATAAGTAAGTAAATAAATAAATAAATAAATAAATAAATAAATAAATATATATATATATATATATACATATATATATATATATATACTCACGCGTACGAAAACTTGCTTGGTTACATGCATTGAATAAATAAATCAATCTTGCTAGGTTACGTATGCTTCAATAGGTAATAGTGATGTTGAACGAAGTTTTTCAAGGCTTAAACTTTTGGACTATAGGCGTTTTTAAAAATTTAAGGATATGAAAACATTTAATAATAAATTGCATTCTGATGTTATTGAAAATTTTAACCAAAAATTAACAAACACATATTTTTCTGATAAGTATTTACACTTTATATTATTCATAAATTGAATTTACTTAATTTTTAATTAAATTTTAAAGTTGATGAGTTCATATTTTTTTATTCAAATTTATGAACACGAGTTAAGGTTTTTTTTTTCGAAAATTTTAAAGTTCATTTAAAATTAATTTTAGCTGCATTTTTGCGTTTTTAACAGTATTTGATCACAAACAATAAAGCCGTGTAAAGTTATACAGATATACCTTTGTGTTTAATTTAAACCTTTTTATTCATTGATATTTTAACATTTAAGTTTGCACTAAACATTTAAAAAACAATTCAGTTATATGGGCATAAACACCATCATTACCAATTTCAACAGCTATCAACCTTAGTAGCGATTATTATATTAAAAGTATTAACTTTTCTCTGTATTTTCTGAGTATCACGCGTTTAATGATAAAGAAGTGCTCCATTAAAAACTTTATGAATTTTATTCACTACAAATGCTTAAAAGTGTGAATTAATTTTGCTTTAAAATTTTTTGTAGTAAGTATCTATTTACATTGCAAAAAAAAAAAAAAATTCTCATTGACTCCTAACTAAATGGAGATTATTTTAAAAACTACAAATTATTTTTCAATGACTTTTTTATAATCACAGGTTTAGTGACAAATAAACATTGCATAACCTTGTGAAATTAATTCATTTCAAACACCTGAAAATATGAGTTAGTTTCTTCTGACTATATATTCAATTACAATAAGAATAAACAAGAGAGTATATAAATCAAGGAAGGATGAAAACAAAAACAAAAAAAGAAAGAAAAAATAATGAGAATAAGGCAATCCAGAAGAATAAATGTATTAAGGAATGTATCAAAAACGAAAAAAAGAAAAACTATGTGTTTTAATCAATGCTGCTACATGACAAAATTTAAATAAAAACTCACCTCAAATCGTAAATCTCCTACAGGTTGCTTTGCAAATGGTATATTTTTAAAAGTATAGAAGGAAATGTCTTCAGTTTGTGCCTCAAAACCCTTAACGGGACCCGATTTTGTTTTAATTATAACACTTTGAATTTTAATAATAGCGCAAAAAACTAGACATGCCTTAAACTGAAAGAAAAACACTGCGGAATGCATTTTGATGAGTTACTGCTTTCCATATTCGTAGCAGAAATGGCCGTGCAACCAAAGGTCAATGTTTTTGCACCTGTTCCTCATGTTTAATGATAAAGATGACACTGAAGGAAGTCTTTATCGAAGATTTCATTATCCTCCTAAAGATAATTTGTGATGTCTGTATGTCTTGTGAATGCTCGTAGTATATTCATGACTTTATTGCAGTTTATTTCTTTTTACTAGATTTGTTTGCATGTATATTATAGGATGAACAGTCCATTTGCTCAAACAAGACATTTTTAAGCATAAATTTGCACTTTTTCCTGAAATTTTAAACTTTAGCTTTTGATTTTCATATATTAGACAGTTATGTATCATAATATGAAGTCGTAACTTTCTAAAATGTTTTCTTGTACAGTAAACTTCCGATTATCCACGGAATAGGGTGGCACGATAACTGCGGATAAGCGAAAACCGCGGATAATCCGAATAACAGATTAAAAAAACGATATTTAGTGTATACAATAGCTAAAAAATATTAATAACCCTTTCCACATACATTTAAATTATAACTAAAAACATTGCTACATCTACTAACCTTGAACATAAAAAATATATGTAAAATCTAAAAACGAACAATTACACAATCATAAGTAAAAAAAAAAATGAAAAGACCTGCGGATAATCTGAGCGCCGATAATCGGAAGTTTACTGTATTCAAAAAAATAATGAAATGTACGTGTTGCGGATGTGACCGTAAGGTCACGCCCGCAATTTATTTATTTTTTAGAAAGTTGATACTGCATGCATAATGGTTCCTTATATTCTAATAGCTATATCACAAAAAAAAAAAGAAAAAAAGAAAAAAAAATCCAAATTTGAAAATTCCATGAAATAAAGTGCAAATATATTGTTACAAATCCTGTAAATAGTAATTATTGTAGTAACGTAACCTGTAAATAGTTTCCCGTAATGAATATACAACCCCTTTTCATATGGCTAAAGTATACGAACCCCCTATTTCCCTTTTGTTCATTGATAAAATTTGATAACGGTCTACTATGTTCCAGAAGCGTGTGGAATATTTGAGAGATTTCTTTTCGGTGTGTATATAAACCGTTAGCGATGGATAAAAAGTGAGTTTCGATTGAGATTTCGAACTGAGAGCGTATTTGCTCTGGCTCTGTTTATTGCGAGGCATTTCGCTGTGTTGTTTTCGTATTTGGAAGTAGATACGTGTGTAAACGTTGAGTTTACGGTGTTGTGTGATAATTGCTTAATTGCTGATGAATAATTTAGCAGTTGTTGACGATCTTTCCTGTACATAGTGTAAATAAATTTCCTGTGTTTTTATCAATAACTGTGTCTTCATTTCAAGAAAGTGGAAGTCGCACCGAATCCGTTACAATTTGGCGCCCAACGTGGGGCTACTTCTGGACTTTCTTGGAGTAAGTGTGACTTTGGACATTTTTTTCATTAAGACTTTTTAAATTTGGACTTTGTTTTTATGGTGATTACTCGCGCAATGGATGAACAATTAAAACAACTTCTTGACGCAATCACCTCTGTGAAAAGTGATTTGACTGCAAGTTTTACTGCAAATCAAGAACAATTGAAAAATGAATTAGCGACTAACCAAGAACTGTTAAATAGTGATTTAACTGCTAAAATTACTACAAGTCACGATGAAATGAAAAGTGACCTAACGTCGATGAAAACCATGATGGGGAATCAACTAACCGCCATGGGAGATAAAGTCGATGCTCTGGAAGAAAAATTTGATACTGTGGAAGAGCGCATCGCCAATATGGAAAATAAGTTGGAAGAAGAAGACAAGAAATTGACTTCATTTAAGGAAGAAATAATTAAGGACGTGGAAAGGAGATTGGCGACCGCGGAAAGCAGCTCTGTACACTTTGGCGCTCCCACATCTCTTGCTCGACCGTCCATTAAACTGGCCACATTTGATGGGAAAAGTTCGTGGCATGTGTACAAGACCCAATTCATGATAGTGGCGGAAGCGAACGGATGGGACTCTGCTACCAAGTCCTGTCATCTTGCAGCATCCCTGAGAGGTGACGCAGCGGACATTCTCCAGACCCTTCCGGACAGCCAGCGCCTGAATTTCGCCGCCCTCACATCTGCGTTGGAGCTTCGCTTCGGTGAGAAATGCCAGAAAGATTTCAGCCGACTCCAGTTGAAGTCCCGTTTCCAGAAAACCGGGGAAACCCTGCAAGAGCTAGCGGCTGACGTCGAGAGACTGTCTCATCTTGCTTTTTGCGACTGTCCTGCGGATGTTCGAGACAACCTGGCACTCAACTACTTCATCGACGGAGTTCGGAATCCTGAGATCCAGAAGGCCCTCCGGATGGCGAATGTAAACGACCTGAAATCCGCTTTGGTATATGCGATGAGATACGAGGCCGCCCAAGAAGCAACCCGTGTGGATCGCCATCTAATCCGGACTCAGGAAGCTGATGAGTCTGATTCCAGGTCGTCCCACCTCGCTGAACTTGAGAGACAACTCGGTGACTTGGCAAGACATCTGAGCAGCATAACAGCCCAAAAGAAATAAGAGCAGAAGTGCTGGAAATGCGGTAGTGAAGGACACCTGCGAAGGAGTTGTCCGGCTCGCCAAGCTACGCGAGGGAAGGAAATCACCACCACCAGAGCTCTGCAGATTTCCTCTTCTAGTAGTGGCAGTGATGGACTTTTCATTTACGCACATGTAAATGGGAATCCTTGCAAACTGATTGTCGACACTGGAGCCAATGTGACAATCGTTAGGACAGATGTGGCTCGTGAATTTGGATTAAAACTGTTGTGGACATCGCCACGCGTAAGTCTCCAGACTGTGACATGTGACAAAATCGAAATTGAAGGCAAAGTGGACTTGGAAATAGTGTTTGGGAATGCCACCTACCATCATACGGCATTCGTCGTGGATATCACGGACCCCTTCATTCTCGGGTTGGACTTTTTAAAGAAATACGACTTCACCCTGGATTTCAAGACTAATGAACTGCACTCGATGAGAGAAGACATAGCCATCTTCAACGCAGAAAATGATGTAAAATCCGCTCATCAAATAATAGCCCAAACAGATTTATCGATTCCCTCAAGGTCAGAATCATTAATACCTGGCTCCATTGAAGAAACCAATAGTTTTCGATTTGGACTCATTGAATACCCTAACCTAAGCAATAGCCTAAAAGGAGTGCTGATAGCATCTACGCTTGTGAACCTTTCTAAGGATGTAATTCCTGTGAGAGTCGCCAACGTGAGTGAAAGGCCAAGGAATATCCGGAAAGGTGAAGTGTTAGCAACTTGTACTCCAGTAAACTGCATCATTAGAAGAATCAATTCCCCCGAGACTGTGTCTTCTGAGTCCTTGAAATCGAAGTTAATTGGGAGTGCGCCATTATCGAAAGATCAAAGAACTGCTGCGGAACAATTGGTGGACGATTTCAAGCATCTGTTTTCATCTACATCGGAGTATGTTGGTCGTACGAATTTAACGCAGCATAGGATCCACACTGGAGAACATCCCCCTATTAAACAGCATCCAAGACGACTACCGTTCGCCAAGAAGGAAGAGGTTGAGACCCTCCCTGAAAGAGATGCAGGAGAATGATGTCATCGAACCCTCGTTCAGTCCTTGGGCTTCTCCCATCGTCTTGATCCGAAAGAAAGATGACTCGACCAAATTTTGTGTCGATTACCGGCGGCTGAATGAAATCACCAAGAAAGACAGTTACCCTCTTCCACGGATAGACGACACCTTGGACACTCTTTCCGGACACAAGTGGTTTTCGACCCTGGACTTGAAGAGCGGCTACTGGCAGGTTGAGATACACCCTGATGACCGAGAGAAGACAACGTTTACAACTGGACAAGGCTTATGGCAGTTTAAAGTGATGCCCTTCGGCCTCTACAATGCACCAGCTACGTTCGAGCGTCTTATGGTGACAGTGTTAAGAGGACTTTCCTACGAATCCTGTCTGGTCTACTTAGACGATATCATCATCGTTGGACGCAGTTTCGAAGAACATCTGGAAAATCTTAGGAAGGTGCTGCAAAAGCTTAAGGAAGCCAATCTGAAGTTAAGCCCGTCCAAATGTAATTTGTTCCGCCGGGAAGTGAACTACCTTGGTCACATCATATCTTCTGAGGGTGTACAAACCGATCCAGAAAAGGTATCTGCAGTCAAGAGTTGGAGTCGTCCCGAAAACATCCATCAGCTGCGAAGTTTCCTGGGGCTCTGCACGTACTACAGGAAGTTTGTAAAGGGTTTTTCCAACATTGCACGACCTTTGCATAAGCTGACGGAGAGCAAACCAAAGTTTGAATGGTCCAAAGAATGCGAAGATGCATTTCTACGACTGAAGGAGGCTTTAACATCAACACCTATCCTCGCCTATCCTCAGCCTGAAAAATCCTTCATCCTGGACACTGATGCGAGCCACGAGGGCATCGGAGCTGTTTTATCCCAAGAAATTAACGGCAATGAACATGTCATCGCTTACTGGAGCAAATGCTTATCGAAGTCGGAGCGAAATTACTGCGTCACCAGAAAGGAGTTACTGGCCATAGTGAAAGCTATAGAACACTTCCATCATTACCTCTACGACCGAAAGTTTCTGCTTCGGACAGATCATGCCTCGTTAACTTGGCTTTTGAACTTCAGGAATCCAGAAGGCCAGATAGCCAGGTGGATACAGCGGCTCCAGGAATATGACATGGAGATCAAGCACCGAAAAGGGTTGTCTCACGGTAATGCAGACGCTTTATCAAGGAGACCCTGTCCTGAGAACTGCAATTATTGTTCCCGAATCGAGAAACAGTATGGAACGACTAGCCCTACTGCCTATCAGGTGACAGTGACTCCAACATCTTCAGAATCTGATCCATGGAGTGACGACCAAGTTCGAAAAGATCAACTTGAAGACCCCGACATAAAACCAATTTTGGAGTTCATGGATAGTGACAGTCGGCGACCTAGCTGGCAGGACGTTTCCATCTTTAGTCCTGCAACAAAAAGATACTGGGCTTTACGGAATTCACTCCATCTACGGAACGGCGTACTGTACCGAAAATGGGAATCTGATGACGGCAAAACGTCTAGGTGGCAGTTACTACTTCCCCGATCAAGGATTTCAGATGTTCTGAAAGAAATACATAGTAGTGCGACTGGAGGACATTTTGGTGTGTTGAAAACCCTCAATAAAGTTCGGGAGCGCTTCTTCTGGAGCAAGGCGAAGGATGACGTGGAGAAGTGGTGCCATTCTTGTGACGCCTGTGCTGCTCGTAAAGGACCGAAGAAAAGAAGCAGAGGGAAGCTACATCTGTACAACGTTGGAACTCCTTTCGAACGAATTGGGATCGACATCCTGGGTCCTCTACCAAGAACTGCTGATGGGAACAAATACATTCCTGTTTCCATCGACTACTTCACCAAATGGCCGGAAGCATATCCCATTCCAGATCAAGAGGCTACCACCGTAGCAGATATTCTAGTCCAACATTGGATCTCGAGATACGGAACACCTTTGCAGATTCATTCCGATCAAGGGAGGAATTTCATCTCTGCTGTGTTTAAGGGCCTATGTCAAATTCTCGGAATTGAGAAAACTAGGACAACACCACTACACCCACAATCGGACGGCATGGTGGAGAGATTTAACCGCACAATCCTGAATAATCTCTCACTTATGGTCTCCAGAAATCAACAGGATTGTGACAAGAAGCTACCTTTGTTCCTGCTGGCCTACCGCAGTTCTGTCCACGAGACTACCGGATATGTCCCATATCAGATGCTCTTCGGACGAGAGCTTCGGCTACCTTGTGATCTCGTCTTCGGTCGTCCTCCGGATGCGCCTGCATCGCCTGAGGAGAACATCCAAGATTTCCAGGCCCGGTTGGAAGACGTTCATAACTTCGCACGAGAGCGAATCAACATCGCGGCGGAGAAGATGAAGACCCGATACGACACAAGGTCTACTGGACATGAATTCAACGAAGGCGACAAGGTTTGGTTATGGAATCCCATCCGACGGAAAGGTCTGTCACCCAAATTGCAGTCGCATTGGGATGGACCCTACAAAGTCCTTAACCGACTAAATGACGTCGTAGTGAGGATCCAAAAATCACCTAATGCAAAACCTAGGGTTGTACATTATGATCGGTTAGCCTCATACTATGGCCATAGTTCATGAGTATTACATAAACAACCATGGTTGATAACATAAAAGTTGTAGATAATTTTTGCTTTTAATTTTCAGTAATATTTCTTGTTATTATTGTGTTTTCTGTATCTGTTAGTTATTATTTAATGTGTGTAATTGTGAACTTGTGATAGAGGTTTGGCACCCTTTCTGGGGATTGTACTGCCCGGGACGTGCAGTCCTTAGGAAGGGGGCAATGTTACAAATCCTGTAAATAGTAATTATTGTAGTAACGTAACCTGTAAATAGTTTCCCGTAATGAATATACAACCCCTTTTCATATGGCTAAAGTATACGACCCCCCTATTTCCTTTTTGTTCATAGATAAAATATGATAACGGTCTACTATGTTCCAGAAGCGTGTGGAATATTTGAGAGATTTCTTTTCGGTGTGTATATAAACCGTTAGCGATGGATAAAAAGTGAGTTTCGATTGAGATTTCGAACTGAGAGCGTATTTGCTCTGTTTATTGCGAGGCATTTCGCTGTGTTGTTTTCGTATTTGGAAGTAAATACGTGAGTAAACGTTGAGTTTACGGTGTTGTGTGATAATTGCTTAATTGCTGATGAATAATTTAGCAGTTGTTGACGATTTTTCCTGTACAAAGTGTAAATAAATTTCCTGTGTTTTTATCAAGAACTGTGTCTTCATTTCAAGAAAGTGGAAGTCGCACCGAATCCGTTACAATATGTTTTAAAATGTCTCAATCGTGCAAATGGATTGAGCAAGGGGTGGGAAACAGGCATCTTTAGTCATGAAAGGTACATTTTAAAAACGATTCAGAAACGTTCCTGGAAAATAATGGGGAGCTGATGTGCCCAATTTCTGCCAGTAACATACCTTGCAAAAACCAGGAAAGTTTTCCACTAAAAACCAGTAACCTTTCTGAAATTATCCTTGAATCTTTCAGAAGATTATGCAGATCTCACCGGTTAAAGCCAATTTAGATCCTTCAAGGGAAATTCGGTAGGTTCAATACAATTCACTATAAACCTTCCAGAATTACTAAGATTGTTCCAGAATATCAATGGAACCATGAACGAAGCAGAAAGCACTACAGCAGAATTGCAAGCAAGAATCTTTCTTGCCTGAAACTCTTGTCTTGCAAAGCTACTGCTATCAACAGACTATTTCCGCTCTGGCTCCGCAAAAAAACGATTGAAAAATTCCCCGTTTCCATGTAAAAAGAGGTTTTCCATTGTACCACAGAAAGCGGTTTTTACCCAGCATCCTTAGCGGCTAGTAGACGAACTTGTTTCGCGTAATGCATTCTGGGTAAATTCCGCTTTACTCCCAGAAGCAAGCAGGAGGAGATTTTTCTCCATATATACCCCGCAAATAACCGGAATGCGGTGAAAAGCAGGTTTTTTTTTTCCGGGGTCGAAAGTGTCCATGGAAATGGCCCTAAGGGGAGCTTAGTCAACCTGGATGGGCAATAACCGAATTTGAGACGACACACTTAATAAATACACTTAGTTAATCTTTAAACTGGTAACTAAAAATATTTTTTCTACTACTGAGGAGTCTGCGTACGTGCAACTTGAAACAATTCGGGAAACTTTTTTGCAAAGATACTTGATTTTCCACGGAAATAATCAGTAACGTTTCGGATTTTTTTTTAGTGTAAGTTAGTAGTTACAGGCATCTTAAGTCATGAAAAGTTAGTTAGTAGTTACTAGTTTAGTAGTTTTTTTCGGGTAGGAGCAATAAAGGGTGTAAACTTGTAGTTGCTAACTAAAAATGTGAAAAAATAGTTTATTTTTTCCTTCATACGTGGGCACTTTTAGGTCGGTTCGATGGAATATACAGGGTAATGGTAATTCTTGCACTAGCAACTGATAAGGAAAATATGTTTAAAAAAAGATTATTTAAGACTCATACATAATTCTTTCTTCGTTTTGAACCTTTTCTCATTAAGTTTTCTCCCCTATTGGAACAATATAAGTTAAGCTAAATACATTTAGGTGTTGCTAATACCGAAAACAGAAAATTGCGTCTATCAAAGAAAACAAGTCAAAAGGAGCCGCAAGGGGGATTTTGAGGGTACACACGCAGAAGTGTATCAATGTTGTGAAAAAACTTTTTGAGATACATATCAAAATAAAAAAAGAATTACGTCAAAGTCTGAAGCAGTTTATTCAAATGACTTTTCTTTATTTTTGAAAAATTTTACAAACACCATTTATATTATGTTAACGATGTGCCGATCTACAAAAAAAAAAAAAAAAAAAAAAAAAAAAAAAAAAAAAAAAAAAACATAAAATAAAATAAAATAAATAAATAAATAAATGAATTTAAAAAAAAAACGGAAAAATTAGTAAAACAAAATGCTGACATATATGTTGGCAGCAATTTTTATCGAAAAATCAATTTCATTCAAAATATTTTACAAAACAATATTTTACAAAAAAAGAAAAAGATTGGCGTTGGAGATCGTTTACTTTTTCGGTACAATATAATGTAAACCTTTTTCTGTTTTGTAAGCACTTTCCTTTCAGCAGGGAAGAGTGTTGTACCTCGAAACGCTTGTACCTTGGGACACTGCTAATTTCTAAGAATCTATTTTTAGTAGGTTTCTTTTTTTTTTTTTTTGTAATCTCTAATAGTAACCTTCACCATGAAATGGTGCCACAGTAACAATCAGCATCAAAAGAGTTAAAATTGATGATTTTGTGAGAGAAAGAAATTTTTTTTGACTCCAAAGTAAATATTTTCTTCATTTTAATTTTATTTTCTGTTTTTGTATTTGTAAAACTAATGAATTGAATTTTATTTTGTTATAGAAGAGAAGTACTTTAAATATTTTGGTTATGAGAAAATAATGATAGTGCATCTAGATTGACCACCCTTTTGGTTTTTCTTAAACCACGTGTTGATTCTACCTCGGGACAGCCAAACATATTGTACCTTAGGACACGTCCCAAGGTTCTTAATAATTAAGATAAGTTTAGGAACATGGAAAAATGTTCTAATCTGATGTATTCTCTTAAACACATTTAATGTTAGATTATAATTCATTAATTCATTATTTATGTGATTCATCATTCATAATTTTATTCATTACCATGAGCAAAGTAATATTTTTGTTGCTGTTTTATGAATCCTGAAGAGTCTCCTATGATACAACATTATGTGTCCTAAGGTACGATAAGATGTTGGACCTTGGGACAGTTTCAAACTCTTACTTTAAATGCCTGGCAATATTTTATTTTCAAACTGCCTGAATTAAAAAATATATATTTTAGAGAAATATGTTTGGGTATTTTAATGTGACTTTTAGACTTTAAATTTGATTTAAATAACTGATGTTAAAATTTAAAATTTTCTTTAAATTTATTAACATAATATATTTTATACTATAGATGAAAAAAAGCTTTTAAGCATTTTCATTTCATGGCGGTAGTTATTTCTTAATAATAGTTTAAGTAGGCCAGTTTTAACACAAATGCATGATTCAAATTTAATGTAATGTTACCCCCCCCACCCCCCACCCCTCGCTACAACCACCAATCCTTCATCCGAGGAAAAAGTAGTTATCTAGAATTATAATTTTCATACTTTTTAGAAAAGAAAATTCTATATGGCGGTTTTCTATGCTTAATAGTAGTGATTGCAATACCGGTATTTTTAGTAATTTTGCAATTTCGTAAATGGGTATTTTCGGTATTAGCTAAAAATAATAAATACTAGTTTCAACTAAAGATTTTTCAATTTAACTTATTAAGAGTCAACTTATATTTTGTATTTTAAATGTACATATCTTTTACCCTGATACAGAACCAAAAGCAATCTATTGCTGCAAAAATTTGGGTTCAAAAGCACGAACAAATAGAATGTCATTAAACAAAAGTAGCAGAAAGATTGCAAAATGATATTGTCATTGCTAGATGGTGAGATGAATCGCATTTTCGTGCATTTTTGTGCACCATGTTTTTATTTTTTCCATTTCCCTGATCACTCACTTTCCCCTTTTAAGAGAGTTAATTTCGAGAGTTATTTTAAATGCATTTGTTACGTGAGCAATTTATTCTAACCATCAATTGCAGTAATACTTTTTTTTTTCTAATTGTTTCAACTGTACTAAATTTTGACAAAAACTTTTTCTTGTTAGCATAACAAATGATAATTTGTTGTCACTAGTATTGGTTTGTTGTCCTGTCCGCTATTTGGCTTTATACTTGGCAAGATAATATTTAGAAACTATATTATACCTTGAAAATTTGCATAGAGTCATAGCATAATCAATTGAAACATATTTTCAGATATTTGCATCATTAAAATTGTAAAGAATTTCGAACAGAAAGCGAAAACGAATAAGAGAAACTAACAAGATCAAATTTAGGCAAATTAATCATAAATTTCGAACCAAAGTGCAAATAAAAAGCAAACAAAAACCTCTCCTGCTCAAGGTAAAATGATGATTGGAAAAGTATCGTGTCTCGGAGAAAGTTACAACTCGCTATAAATTTTAGAAAATAATAGTAGTAATTCATATACACACAATACAAAGGAAACCCACACATCCACATACAAAAGGATTTATCCTAAAGTAAAGAAGCAAGAGACCGAATTACTTGAAGATGAAGGACTTTTAGATAATTAGAGGGGGAGTATCACGCATTGTTAACAGTACCTTTGACCTGCCTGAATTCAGAAAGAGTATTTTCAACTGCTGGAAATTTGTGCATTAAAATGAGTTCCAGGATTAGAGACAATTCAATAGCAGCCTTATGTTTTTTTACTATTACTGATTTTTTAGTACATTTTCATGAATAATGCATTTTTTGTACAAAATTATGAAATGTGGCAACGAAACATAATTTCAAGCATTTTTTGAGAAATTTAAAATACCGGGATTCCGGTATCACGTATTAAAAATACCGAATATTGGTATTGCAATCCCTATTTATCAGCTTAGAGTCAACAAAAGTTCTGAAATGGACTTAATTGGGCTGGAAAAAAAAGGCAAAAAATAAAAAAAAAAAAAAAGATCATAAAACAATTGGAACTAATGAATATATTCAGCTTACTTTTTAAATAGGAAAAGTATTTTAAATATTCAATATTTTTTAAAGATTTATAAGTGTGTTATAATGTTTTGTTTTATGCTTTGCTAAAAGCTAAGGTTTCCATCATTATTTACATTTTTAGTATAAAATAATGTGTCGAACGATTACTTTTCTTGACTAAAGATATTCGTCATAGTGTCTGAGAAAATTGAAAATTTTTATTTTGTTCTGAACGATTAATTTTGAAGTAAAAGCAATATTGAAAGAGTTTAAAAAGCTGTTACACACACAGAAAGATAGATCTATGTAGTTTTGCCAGTTGAAGTTAAGATTGTATAATGCAGTTTTGCTACATTTAGAGCCACACATTCTAAAAATGCAAAATTAATTTATAAAAATTAAATCAACTGATTTTAATCAATGATTTTGTTAAAAAAATCACTTAATTAAAATCAATTGATTTAAATCAATGATTTTTTTTTAAAAAATCACTTGATTTAAATCATGATTTTAATCACGATTTAAATCATGATTTTAATCACGATTTAAATCAAACTGATTTAAATCAGTGAACCCTGGTAGAAAATCTATAAGTTTGCTAACAAATTAGAAAAGCAAATTTCAGTAGTGTTTAGCTTGCTCAAAATAATGCATTAACAGGTATTGCTTCAAATGAATATCTGTATTATACCAAGTGACCTTAATTGCAAGTTAAAGACAAAAAACATCTTTGAATTGAATTATAAACGTTTCTAATTGAAACTAATTAAGCGATATATACAGTTTAAAAATTGTTACACCATCGAATGAAAACTATCCTATGCCGGGCTGATGAGTGCTAATAAGCACGAAACTGCAGTCCTCGGCTGGAAATGACTGAGCTGGCGGTGTATTTCATGTAATTCTGCTTTAGCCCTGGCTATTGGGCGGTAATTTACTGAATAAATGGAGAGAGTTTTTTTTCTTTTTTTTCCCCGAGTTTACAAATAATTCAATTTAACTATGGGTAGGTTAATGACAAATAGCACAGGAGAGAAGAGCTAAAAAAAATAATTAAAAAAAAAAACTACTTTTTTTCCTGAAAAAGATACCACATGTGATTGCTCCTTTATTCGTAATAAAAATGGCAAAATAAAATAAAATAATAATAATAAATAACTTTTAATTCTACTTGGTATGCTGCTGTTCTGTGCTCATCAGTTAAATAAATGTTTAAATGTGAAAAAAGAGTTGCGTTGATCAAATCTTCCTAGTTTCTTCTACTCACTGGCTACCCTGCTTTATACACAGAGCTGCCAACTTTTGAAAATCCAAAATCGTAGCATTATTTTGCGGCAGGGGGGAGGGAGAGGGGAGGGCGCTATGGCAGATTTAAACACAGTGATGAATTGTCAACATTATAAAGAACAAAAACAATGATACTTAACAAATTTAAAATATGATACAGACAATATTAATACTGAATAAAAAAAAATTATACAGAATAATTTACTTTTTACCCGGTCGTCATATCTTTTTGAAGTAAAATGCTTGCGGCAATCATCACGACCATCACGTTCAACTGAAAAATCGCTATTGCAAAAAAGATGAAATGAAAAATGTCTAAGTGCTCTTTTACATTATTATGTTTTTATTTTTTTTTTCGTTCTTGGGTATCCAAGGAAAAAAAAAAAAAAAAAAAAAAAAAAAAAAAAAAACAATAAAAAAAAAAACAAACAGAAAATCATATCCCCCCCCCCCGTTCTTGGGGTTATAAGTTAAAAAAAAACAGAAAATCATAATTTTGGGACCCGCTTTCGTAGCGTCGTAGTTCAAAGCTGTAGTTCGTAGAAACTACGATTTTTTCGTAGCAGTTGGTAGCTCTGCTTATACATACTGTCGGGATTGAAACTAATCTTCGTTGTTTAAAAAATAAAATTATTGTTCATTCATTAATGCTAGATTTTTTTCATATGCACAAGAAAGAAAAAGAAGAAAATCTTCGCTAATGAAGAAAAGTTAAACGTAAAAATTAAGATTTAATTGATGCATTTTCCCCTAGTGCATACAATGGCAAATAGTCCTTGTTTTAGTAGTTTGTTAATTGTTATTAACAAAAGACTTTTGAAAATAGTTCATTTTTATTTTAAGAATTCATTCCCATGGGGATAATGGCATAGAAAATAGTTTTCATTATTAAAAAAATAATTATAACAACAACAATTTGTTTTAGTGACTGTCCATATGTATTAAAGTGATGTAAAATAGTACTCTTGAATTTAAAAAATTAAGGCAATAGTTTTTTTCTAATTGTTGGATTTTCCCTTGTACGTATTAAAGTAATGGGAAGTAGTCTTTGTTAGTAACGAAACTAAATACTAGCTTATTTCACGTTATATTTATTACATTTTATTTTTATTTTCTCATTTATTTTATTCATTTATTTACTTATTTATTTTTTTGACGTATATTAAACGAAAGAGAATTTTTAAAAACCGATGAGTTTGTAAAAACAAAGTGACTGTTTTCTTTCATCTGAATATATTAATTGCCTTTCAATAACATATTTTCCCATCATTCTTTTGCATAAATAATATGTATTATAATTATTCTTTCTAATTTTACATATTTCAAACAGTTTAATTAGTTTTTGGCTTTTGTCGAATAAATTAAAACTCAGCAATGTTTTCATAGAATAAAACTTTTAATGAGTAAAACATTAAAAAATACATTTTTTCAGAGTATTTCATTTTCAAACCTCAAATTCCGTTGGAATATTTAAATTTATCAACTAAATATTTTAGAGAGGAAACTCGAGAAATAAAAATCTCCTCTAAGATATTTGAATTCCGAGTAGCCGTTCGATACATTACTGTCTGGCACTTTTTTACCTTTTGTCTTTCTTTTAATTTTATTTTATGATGCTACTACCTGATTTTGCTACGCTGATTGTCATGTAAAATTGCATTAAAATGAATAAATAAACAAGGAATTTATCGGGAATTCGATGACAGTATTTTCCCGTGGGAATCTTTTTCGTTGCCATTTTTTTCTTTTATATATATCTCTCTCTCCCTTTCTTTGTATTTAGTTATTTATTTATTTTAGCAATTAAAGAAATTCTGCTTATTGTTGTCCTTGCAAGTGGAATTGGAACTCCGTTCCTTAGTCTACATCTTTCTTTATGCAAACGTAGTGGAGGGTTTCCCAAAGCGGGTAGCTTTTCGAAGAATGCTCGAAAGTTGTAGTTTTTGGATTTTTATCGCTACAATTTCACTTTTATTTCTTAGCAAGGTTTTTGAACTTCAAAATAAAAAGGGATTATTCTATTTTTTCAAACCTATTATTTATTTATTATCAAACTTTACAAACATTTGAAAAAACCACTTTGCACTACCAGGGAGCCCAAAGCGGGTAAGCATGGTATATTTGCCAATCAAATATGAAGTTATAGATGATTAAAATAGTTGACTAGCTACCTAGCCATGTATATAAAAAAAATAAAACAGTTGTACTTATCCAATTTAAAGTCAACGCATTTGTTTATAAAACATAAAGAAATAACTGATTAAATTAATAGACTAATTAATTGCCATCCTAAAAAATAACTTTTTAAAGTAATACTTATCCTATTGAAATAGAAAATCTAAGTCAGCACACGGGTCAAGAAATTGTAAATAAATATATGATTAAATCATATACCCGCTTTGCCCGAAGACACGTTTTTATTTCAATAATTATTATCTTAAAAGTTAAAAAAGAAACAAACGAAATGACTATCGTAGTTTGTAGTTGGATGGTGTCAGAATAACATTAGAAATAAAATAAAGCTAGTCTTCGACTAATCACAAGTTACAAAACTTAATTTTTTTCAAGAAATGTATCATTTTTTTTTTAAATTTTATGCATTGTCGCGCCATGCCGCTTCACTGCTGCTTCGCTAGTATTGATTAAAACTCGGGGGTGTTCATGTAAACACGACATACGAATACATTCCCGCTTACACGCCATGGGGGGGGGGGGTATACGAAGACTTACCTGCTTTGGGGGGCCAATCCGTTTTGGGCCAACCTCCCCTATGTGTATTTATATACGCCACGCTATCAAGGGAACGGTGAAGTGAGTATCTGGGCGGTGTGAGTATAAAAGAATTTCGTATTTTCTAGTCTCGTTTAAATCGGTCTAATTTTTCTAGGATTTTATTTAATAGAGGTTTTAATTAAAAAACCAACTAGCATTATTTTGCGACTTAAAATAACATACTAACCAACACATTTTAAAATTTAGGTATCAAGCGAAACAGAGGATATCTCTGCATAAAATGGAATATTTTTTATCTGAAACCTCTTGATCTGAAGCCTCGTCGCTAGATCAATTTCTATTTCTTCATGCTCAATAGCTGCTGCTTCTTTTTCTTAGACGATCCAACCTACTCAATGATTTTAATTTTATTTCTTGTCATTCTTCCAATGCGTACATAAATAAACTTCTAAAAATTGCTTTTTGCGCCCACAACGAGATTATACCAACAGTATAGGATTATAGGTATCAAAGGTATTTAATTGAATTCAGAATTTAGGATTTTCCTTTTCGTTTTGTCTGCTTGATCTTTTTTTTTTTTTTTTTTCAATCTATGCCAGTATGGTTTTTTTTAATTTATTTTTTAGTATTAGAGTTAATATATTTTTTACTGCATAGTTTTCTTTATTTTTTTTAATGATTGCTTTACGCATTTTGATACAGTAAAACATCGTTAAACATCTCTCGATATTTCTTTTAGTGCAAAAGTGCATCATTTATACGTCACGAAATTTTGGTTATCCGTTCTTTCTCCCTTCCTAAAGTTCAAAAATTCTTTGCCTGACTATCTTTTTCCGTGTGCGCCAAATGACACCTACTTCCTCAAAAGATCCTATAAACTATAATGAAAAACTTAAAGCTTATTTAATTTATCATTACTCAAGGGAAAAAATTTCATGAATTTAATTCATATTACGGTAATCAATGTTCAAAAGCAATCAGCATGTCAGACGCGCGCTAATAAAAGATTTTCTTTGGCTAAATGTCTGCATACACATAATCGCATAATAAAGTTACACTAAAAGAAATTAAACAATAAGAAACATGCATTGAAAAAAATAAGTATTTAGTATTTTCAAAAAAGGTCTCATTTATTTCATTTTTATAATTAGTTTGTAAAAAAATGCAATTTTTGTTTAAAAAAAAATAACATGTTCTTTTTTTTTTCACGTATGCTTTGCTTTTGCATTTATTATTTTTAAACATTGAAATTCCTTTTTTAGTTACTTTATATGATATTTTTGCAGTTCAATTTGTTGGTAAATATCTATAAGAACTATCTTCGGAAATATTTTTAGAGGAAAAAGAAATCCCTTGAAAAATCTTATGGAATTAATTATGTGTCTTTTCACATGTTACTTTAAAGTCTGTATGTATTGAACATCACATGACCTCCTTCCGCCATTGCACTTCTTTCACTCAGCAAGCCGCATTGAAGATGAACAAAATCTTGTCACTAATCTATTTCTCTTTTCTTTAATCTTATTAGTTACATTTAAGCTTAGTTTTGACTTAATATAGAGTTGAATTTATTACTCTTTTGGTTTCACCTAAGTTTTCTCATTTAGAAGGGGGGGGGGGGGGTTACGCCTTGACCCCCACCCGTTTTGTACGACACTGAGTTAACTGCCGCATAAAACGTTGTTTAAGCTGTTTTTTCGAATTTTTTAAGAAATATTTTGATTATTAAAATGAGCTTTTAACAATTTTTTTCTATTTTTTAAAATTATAATGTTATCAGTCAGAGCACAAAAAACCAACAAAAACCAACGACGTTTATTTTTTTTGTAATAAAGAAATCTTGGGTAGTTCCTTATTTTTTTCACTGAGATCGCACGTTTTAATGAACATTTGGAACAAAGTTATAACATTTTTATTGAACAATTTCCTTTTGTTTTCTAGAATTTTTCTCAAATCACTCTGCTTACAGTTATTCGTGTATATCACTACTATGGCACATGAATTCTGCATGTTTATCCAAAAATAATTAATTAATTAAGATAAAGTTATTGTTGCAAATAATAATAATAATAATTGATAAACTTCATTTTTTTTATATGATACACAACTTTTTTGAATATGAGTCTTTGAAATTGATTTATCTCTCTGTACAGTTTAGTCTCAAACCTATTCTACTTATCTACCTTGCATGTAGTTCCAGCCAGGTCTTAAACATGTAGACGCTTTCATTATCCAAAAATTTGCAGCGAAACAACTTGATGCTTAAAAATGAAATTAATTCAATTGTTTCTAGTATTTAGATAGTCAAAGAGTAATATTTTACGGTTTTTTTTTCTAACCAGTTGCAGACATTTTAGTATGAATTTGATTATCAAAGTGATATTTATGTGCAAGATTAATAAGTATTTGCTTATGTATTTGTGATAATACATTAAAAAATAAGTGAAAGGAAAAGTTTAAGATTTCCTGCATGATATCCTAATATCCGGTTATTTGTTGAGAAATTCCAAAAAAAAAAAAACTTGTAGAACGAGGAAGATAAATCCTTGCGAACTAAATATAGAACAAATTCGTACAGGACGCAATACGAAAGAGGGCCTAAAAGGAAATGAAGAAATCGAAGGCGAAGGCGTCTTTAAAAAAGAATATCATTCCATGAGCTGTGGCGGATGGGGCCGGCGGGCAAATTCCCGGTGGATCGTCTCTGTTTGGGCCGCATTGAATTTTTCAATTGAATAGTACAAAAAAAAAAAAAAAAAAAAAGAAAAAAGAAAAAAGAAAAAAAGAAAGAAAAATTAATTTGAATTTTGACATCTTGAATTCAAATTATGTTTTTCGCAATCACGAGTGTGTGTATGTAGGCGTGTGTGTTTGTGTGTGGGGGTATGTGTGTTGGGTGTATGTGTGTGTAGGCATATGTGTTTGTGTATGTGTGCAGGCATGAATGTGTGGGTAGTTGTGTGTATGTGGGAGTGTATGTGTAGGTGTCTGTAGGTATGCGTGTGTGTATGTGTATATGTGTGTAGGTGTATGTGTGTGTTGGTGTGTGTATGTGTTTGTGTGTGTGTATGTGTTTGTGTGTGTGTATGTTTGCGTGTGTGTGTATTTGTGTATGTATGCGCGTTAGTGTAGGACATCAATGCAACCTGGAGACGGCTTTCGCCATAGGAGCAGCATCGTGAGGAGCCGATCGACAGTGATGGTGCGGAGGGTGGCGGTGGGAAAATAAAATGATAGGATGCCAAAAACAGTCAAGTGAAAGCAATAAACAATCGTGATTGCTCAAAAAAAAAAAAAAAAAAAAAAAACCGTGATTTTTCTTTTTCTTTCAATTTTTTCCCCTTAGAAAACATTATTTAAATAAGCTTTAAAAATCATAATAATCCGGTATATTTCTAAACGACTTATAAGAAAGTTGCTGCAAGAAAAGTCATGTTTTTACTGTATGTCTGTTAATTCATCGGCCTGTAAGATATTTTTGTTACATAACTGTCCAGTTCCTTCTAAGGCCCTGACAGTTGCCTGTAACAGTCTCTAGGAGACAATGAACACGTAAAGGGCCGTCGCCAGGGGAGGCGTAGCGAGGCTGCTAATTTTAATTTAGTGATAAACAAAAAAAAAAAAAAAGAAAGTAAAGAAAACGTTCTCAGTATTAAAAAAAAATAGTAGTAATAAAGCACCAAGTGAAAAAAAAAATCATTCAGCAAAATTTTAAAAGGAAATGCAACTCTTGAATATTAAACAATTAAATATTTGAATATTATTAAGGAACACCCGCGGTTCTTAATTATAATTTACCTAGCTAAAGACAACTGAAATTTTTTGAAACATTTCGACAAATACCAAACTTTTTTTTAACGAAAAAAAGTATTCAGTTCGTAGTGCAAACCTATGACAAGTTTCAACTTAATACAGTGAATTAATAGATAAATAATCATGTCAGTTTCATAGAGGCCGCCGGCGCCGAAGTATGTTTTAAAAAGAGAAAAGATAAAAATGCAGTAGGGAGATTTAAAATATTGTAATGAACACTAAGAGTTTGGATGTACTAAACGAAAGTAAGCCAAAACTTTATCAAGAGGATCTAGCTGGAGGCCTGATATTTAAAATAAAATTAAGTTGGGAAGAAAAGATCTACGGGGTCACTGAAGTACCATATCAGTCCAAAATGTTAAAAGATTATTTTAACGAATCCCAAACGCTTTAATTCCAATTAAATAAACATCCGGTTGGAAATTAAAAATTTAACTATGGAAAAACCAAAGAACTAAAATGGTCTTGGAAAAGAAATACTGGGGGTGTTGTACTTCCACAACATTTGTATCAATAATTTAATAAAAGAAGATAGGAACTTAACCAAAAATGCAGAAGGGAGGGAGGTCCTCGAGTCTTACACCCTTCCTTTTACACCACCAGGGTAGCTTAAAAACGCGTTTTAAAACTTTTATTTTGAAAAAGTGCAGGGGAAGAGTTTCCAAATCGGAATCCAGTCCCTTCTCCCATCTCCTACCGTTATCAAAGATGGCCTGCAATTCGTATTTAGGACTTCAAATTCGAAATGCTTCCAGGAGAGTGATCACTCAAATCCTGCAGAAACGCCTCCACGCTAACTTTTAAAATTTTGTTTTTAGAACTTACTGTTAGAAAATTTTCAGAGGTGCTCGAACCTTTCTTCCCATATGCATCAGCAAAGATGGTCCGAAATTTCTTTTTTAGGTCTTCAATTCCGAAGAGAATTCTGGGCAGAGCCCCCGAACCCTTGATAACATCAGCGAATATTATCTACAACTGCGTCTTAGAATTCAAATTTCGAAAAGTTACCGAAGGGGGATCCCCGAACAGCTTCTCACTAACATAACCAAAGATCGTCAAAAACTGCGTTTTAAAAGCTAATTTTGAAAGTTTTCGTTGGATCGTGCCCAACATGCTCGCCAGCATCACTTAAGGTCGCCTTAAGTTTCGTTTTATGGGCTTCAATTCCGAACTATCTTCCGAAAACTCCTTCCCCTCACGTCATTTCAGTTGCTGGCATCCATGTTGCCAGTAACTTTAACAGTGAAATCCTATTTTACTGTAAAAATTTACTGCAGAATGAACGAGAGTTAAAAAACGCAACATGCGAGCAGCAGGTTCGATTTCGGGACCTTCGTATTGGCAGGTGGCTTTGGTGACCACCATATCAGTTGTGACACATCGAGTTGGGGAAATACGGTGTTATGTACTTCGCACTGTAAGTCACGTGGTGTATCAATTGGCGCAGCAATCGTTTATGTTTTTTCGATGCAATTTACAGTAAATTTTTCGGTACTGTAAACACTCCATTTTACAGTAATATTTACCACAAAAGTTACCTGAATTTTTAACAGTGTAGGCTTTTGATTTCGGAAAATTTCCAAGAATTAGTCCCGATTCCTAAAAAAGTCTTCATGGCGGTTTAGGATTTTCAATTTCAAACAATTTTTGTTGGAAAATCTTCCACCTCTCCCTCGTCTAACGTGAAAAAATATGGGTTTAAAATACATTTTTAACAGAGAGAGCTTCCGAATGACCTCCCCTTTCCCCATAGCATCAACAAAGACAGCTTTAAGATCATAAAAGACTATACTCTAAGATCATAAAAGATTTTATTTCAAGAGTGCATCCCAACTTCCCATTCCTATAACGTTACAAAACAATACCTATAATTACGATTTTTAACGTCTACTGCAAGTATTTATTCCTCTCTTGATACTACCCACTCTCCTAACTCCCAGTATCTGCGACAGCAGTCACATATTCGTTTAATCTTTAACCAATGAGGATCAATTTAAGCAGCAGTACTGGTCAGTCTGTATTGGTAAGGAGCACTATCTTGTTCTGTTTGATGTTAGTACAGAGAAATTAAAATATCGGATTTAGAGATAATTAAAGAGCTTTTGAAAACTGAGAGACATTTCACTCTTTAATGCTTGTGGAATTTTAAGAGATCTAACTTATTGTTAGAAATAACTAAAAATATCTTGAGTCAAATATGAGTGTGTTGATATTCTCTTGCAACATATTATTGATTAATAATTTGCAATTAGAAATAACTTGCATGTTCTATAAGGAACTTTATTTAATTAGCTACTTAATGAAAGATTTGGTAATATTCATTTTCAAGCAAACACCTGGTCCCACCCCGAAACAGAATCCTGGCTATGCTACTGGCTTAGCTAATATGCAAAATTACAATGAATGATCCTGGTTTCACGGTCTCAAATTTCATCATCCTTGTTTTTTCCTACTTAATTTTTCGTTACTTCCTGTTTAAACGACCACTTCTCAAAATCAATACTCCAAACGACCCAAAACCGACGAAACAGAAATTCCTTCAATTACTTCAAGTAATGCTAACGTGCCTGGTCAACGCAGCAATTGTAAGGAAAACATCATCAGTTTCAACAAAACGGAAGAGTTGAAAGAAGAAGAAAAAAAAAGCTTGAAAATAAGGTCAAGGAACCAACGCTTCCCTCTTTTCGGAGCAGAAAGGGAGGGATGAACACTCCCTACTCCTCAAGTGTCATGACCTTCTGATTTTTCAAGGTCTCGGTCGGGTCGGGAGCATATTCAGAACAATCCCTACAACCCCTATTCAAAGCGTACAATGAGAAAGGCTTTGGACAGTTCGTAGAGAAAAATAGATATATCGTCGCCTCAGAACAACTGTAAGGTAAGACATCTAATCCCAGGAATAAAAGATATCCTACTGTTGCTCTAAGGCGGCGATATATATTTATTACGTGTGTGTTAGTTTTTGTATAGTATTTTGACGTTGTGGTGGCCATAAGACATTTCGAATTTTACATAATTTGTTCATTTGTTCTTTTTTACCCTCTATGAGATTTGAAAGAGAACTAATACAAAAAACGCACTATTGCCTGTGATAAATTTGATTGCATTAACTTTTGCCGTCCATTTTGTTATCATTCTCACATCTCAATTCTAAAATCTATGTGTGTGAAGAAACTAAAAATTTACTATAACTTTAAAAATTATTGTGTCATTTTTTCGAAAGTATTTAGCTTACCTTCCAGATTTTATAACCCTTGACTGGCCATCAGCTTCTTTGAAAAACTAACCTTCTACATGTGACGTAGGTCCCGTTAAAGAAAAAATCTTCATTATTGCTTTGTGTGAGTTGAAATGCTTGAAGATCTACTTACCAGGGGCAGCCACATTTAAAGGACCTTTTTCGAGTTCCTAAAGCATTTGCTAAGTTATATATCGCAAAAGCGGGAAAAAAAGCATATCATAGCAGTAATGAAATGTCATTGCATTTCTTGCTGTTATTTTAATATAATCGGCAACAAATCGCAGCTAAGCCTGTTTGATAAAATCAATTTCTTAATCTTATTGTTCTTACTCGTAGAAACGAAATTTGTATGTCGTACAGAAGCCAAGGGAAAAGAAAAGGAAAAACGTGTTGTTCTTTAAATTTGTCATTTTTACATTTTAGTGATTACATTTTACAATTGGCTACATTTTAGTTCTATTAAAGGTAACTTTTCGTCACCTGCCGTCTTTAAAACTAAAGGCAGAAAATAGGTCATTTATACTTAACTTACGATTTACAAATCATTGCTTTATATGATAAGTAATTGCTTCAAAAATAATTAGGAATTCAGATAAAAAAAACAGGACTTAGCACAAAAATTTTATTTCATCATGTTCCATAGAGTTATTTCTTTTAAAGTAAGACAAACTGCACTCAGTATCATAATGTATATAGTATGTCTTTATATAAATTACAGTTGTGACAACTGTGGGACATATCCACAAAGCATTTTGAAAGATTTTTTACCTCCACCTAACAGCGAGTTTTCTGCTTTAAATGTTTTAAATAATCGCATAAAACCTGTCATTTTTAGAATGTCAGCAAAACATTCATTTTAAATTGAACCTTCCTCCAAAAGTGCGTAACCGATTTATTTTCAAAAATATATAACCAAAGAATAGTGTTTTACTTCGCTATTGTGTGTCGTTGTATGTTGATAATTAATTCGATTTTATTGATAAATAAAAAATATCTTTGCCGAATTATTTTCCCCAATTTTTTAAACGTTTTTTTCTTTGAAATTGAGTAAAAAAAACTAAGCAGAGATAAAATTCTTTTATAAAAATTTCATACCATGTTTCATTTTCGCCTGATATGCAAGCATGCTTATACGTTAAATATTTAAATTTGAAAATTTTCAAAGTTTAAATTTTTAACATGGGACACTTCAAAACCAGCAATTTTATTTTTAAAAAATTCTGAAAATGGTTCAATTGAAGCTTTTTCTTACATGATGCTTGAAGGCAACCTTTTCTCTATAACATTGTTCATAGTATGTCGACTTGACTTTTCAAAAGTTTTACAAGGCTGGAAGTATCCAAACAGAAAATATATTGCTGTTGCCTCACTGGCTAAATATAATCTTGTATATATATATATATATATATATATATATATATATATATATATATATATATATATATATATATATATATATATATATTAGGGTGGTCCTTATTTTTGAAGTTGCAGATATTTTACGCTCCCTCAATTTGTTCCATTGTACAAATAAATGGTCCTTGCAAAATTTAAAGTCAATCCATGAATATTAACACGTGCCCCTAGGGCCCCCTTTTTTGAATTTCGAAGAAAAAATTGCGTATTTTCTCATTTTTATTTAAAAATATTCTAACGTTTTATATTTAAAGTAATTTTGAACCTCAATAGGTGCTGCTACTTCCAGACCGACCATTCTCTCACTTTCATTCTGTAAAATGTAACATGTTACAGAGAATAAAATGTACACCAATGGCCTTGGGTCAAGCGTACCGCTCTTCTGCGCTAGTTCCAACCAAGCGGCAGGGGAACGTTTCTCAACATCAAGATGGACACAAGGGATTCTATAGGCCATTAATGATTGGCCTAGGTCATTAATGAACGATCTTTGACAACAACAAATTGCCTCCTCCAGGCTTTGGGGGTGTTGATTTACAAAATTCCCTGTGTATGTAATAGGTGTGGCAAATTGAGTCGCAAGGTTTCAATGCTATAAATATAAGTAATTGCAATTATATTTTAATTCGCTGTTCTTTAGTTATAAACAACCTAAATGCTTATGTAATTTTTAGTTTTTAAAATATAAATTTCAAAAAAATCCTCGATTACTCCTAACATAAAAATATACTGTATTTTCCACAGCTAAAATAAAAATTAAAAAAATATATCCAAATCGGAACAATGTAAAAATATATACTTTAAATTAATTTTCTTATATTTCAGTACATAGTCCTTTATTATCATCAAATTCTTGCGGTTCAGAAGATTTAGAAACTGAAATGGGTATCTATCCTAACCTGTTGAACCTTTGTTTTCTACAATGGTCTACCACAATGCAAAAAAGCTTGACAACTATTGATATATGCTCGCCTTTCATCACTGTTAGACAAATGCCATATTAGGGATAAAGATGTTGTTCATTCACAGCCTATGTAGATGCAGTAAATTTAAATCCAAATGACCTAGTGCTCAATCGTACATTCCTTAAGAGAGCAAAAGAAATTTTTTGAGAAGTAAAATTAAATTTCACGAATTTAAATTTAAATTTTGTAGTTATTCACTGGGATACAAAGCTACATCCAGATGTAACTGGAAAAAGAACGCCGGCAGTATTACCGCGATAGCTTCAGGTCCTAATATTGAACAGCTACACTGTCAAAACTACGGGTGCCTTTGACTAACTATTTGGCTCCCTGGGGCGAAAACACCGGGCCTCAGGGTGCAGTAGAGGCTAGGAAGTGTGATCAAGGTGAATGACGCTAATAAATGTGAAAACGGACCTCCTAAATGCATGGGTGAAACGCTGGCGCATGCGCTCTCCGCTCTGACATCATTCAACCACAATCAATGGCGGACGCAAGAATAACTACGCACATGCACTTTCCCATTGAATGAAGTACGAAATTGGATTAAAACTTATAAGTTTCTGCGATTTACTCTTCAAAGTTTCGCGTAAGTACATGCATTTGATCATAGTGTAGCTTTTAAGGCTTTCGAACATATTTAAAATTGTTTCAAAGGTACGTTGATTCTTCAGTTAGCCGTTATATACATTTGCTATTCCTATCATGCATAAATTTTACCTAAAAATAGCTATCAGCACCGGATAAGTAACATTTAATAATCAAAACGCTTAAATTAGATGATATTTGAAAAGTTATTTCAACTATTAATTTTGACTATGTGGTTTTACTTGCTTGTATTATCAACAATCTTGTGGATTTTTAACTAAGAGATTCATTGTTAGCAATGTGATGCACTCAACAAGTGAACGGAAACTCTAATTACGATGATGCAAATAGCAAAAACATAAAAGCACGAAAAAAAAGGAAAGCGGATTGAGAAAAAGAAATTTCTTCTCCGTCTCGATTTTTTTTTATATTTATTTATTATCTCGTGTCTAAGTTCACTAGCTTTCCTCGGCGTTATTGCTTAAAGCGAATGACTGAACTTTTTTCGTCACTCTAGTAATAGTAAGAATGAATAACTCGTTAGAATTTGTTTTGGCTTTTAATTTATCGAAAGACTTTTGTTCTTTTATATTCTTTACGGATATTCAAATGTCGAATCATATATACGTACGTACTAATATGGTGCTCTTTGATTAAAATTTTGAACGTGATGAAAGGTTTTATTTTTCCATGATTGCAACATAATTGAATATTTATTGTTCGTGTAAATGATTTACAAATAGTACCTACGTTCTTCATTTTCGGTACGATCGTGCTGCAGTAAATGTCAATAACATATTAAAATTACTGAGCAATCCAAGTGGATGTACGAAAATTAGTGCACGGCAGACAAATTTAAGTCATGAACACTTCTAAACTATGTTCGAAATTTGAAATGTGATCAAATGCCTTAAAGTACAAGTTTTAATCATTTTCAGAACTATTCAATGTGGAAAATGTACCAAGACTTAGCTTTTTATAACTCAAAACAATAAATAATAATGTATACAATTGTTTACGGAAATGCACACAAAACCGAGGGGGGGGGGGGGGTGCTCAGCAACAGGAAACAGAGGGCGCCAATGTTCTGCCATAGGGTTCCGTTTTTCACCGCGGTGCACGCTGGGTGAAGGGTGCCGGTTTTTCGCCCGTGTTAAGGGTGCAATTTCGGCACCGTAAAGAGTGCCGCTGGTGAACAAGCTTTTCACCCTCGAAAAGTGCCAAATGCAACCTGTAGTTTTAACAGTGTACTCGGAATTCCTTAGATATTTCTTCAGTTGTATATGATATCTTAGATGATAGCTCTTTATTGCTAACTGTTCTAGCTGTAGTGTTTGATACAACGACTTGCAATACCAACCGTATAAATTGTGCATGCAATTTGTTAGAGCAAAAACTGAACGGTGATGTATTTACATTTGGATTGCCATCATCATGCACTTGAAATCGTACTGCAGAGTGTGTCCCTAAAGAATTTCTTGCCTTTCTTAGTTCTAGATCAGATATTCAATAATTTAAGCGCTTCAAAATTTTGTGGAAAGATCTCCATCATTCAGAACTTATAACATTTCAATCAAGTACACATACCACTTAAATTGTAAAAGACGAAGTTGATGACATATTATTGTTCGTAAAAAGCTGAATTGAGAAAGATTACAGAGAATTCTCATAACTTGTAGTAATATTTCCTGGTGAATTTCCTCCTACAGGGATATGTTTTCGGCAACCTGGAGCTTATCCCTGAGCCACATGGGTGTCAAAAGGAATTTTTGTTTTAAAATTTTTATATTTAGGAGACAATTTAAATTGACCTTAAATCAAAAGAAAGCCCTCTTCAATGCTGTTTTACAATTAAATGCTGTATGAAGATATGGTTTTTCACAGCAACCCAATCGAGGCTCCTTTGAATAATATAATATGTCTTAAAAACTAGCAGCGTACAAAATGACGACAAACATGCAGCAGAAGCAGTGATTGGAAAATTCATAAATCACTTATGGTATTTAGGGGATAAACTAGTAGCGTTATCCGTATTGGATGAAGGAATTAACTTTGAAGATAGGAAAAGACTAGTCCAAAAAATGCTTGTGATAAGGAAGACGTGTCTGATGACTGTTTAACAAATTTAAGATAACAGTAGATGGTTTGGAATACTTTCTTAGTAAACATCTTCCTCTTTATAGAATTAATTACGAGTCAATAAAACTGTTTGATAAGTTACAATACGAAAAGATTTTTCCCTATTTGATACTGATTCACGGTAAAATGAAGGAAGTTATTTAAAGGGAACAGAGATCGTTAAAGTACTGAAAATTGTGAATGTTACAACTGAAAAAAGAGCACAATAAATCGAAGACTTTCACAACTAATTTACACAATATGAGTCACAAAGCAATTTATTTTACAGACCGTCCAAGACTATCAGATAAAATACACACTATCGAGATGCATTGAGAAAAACATACGATTAAGGAACGTTTCTAAAGCATTTTTTCATTCTTATTCAACGCAAAATCTTTAGATGATATGAAGTAATTAAAAATATTAATTTTAGTGCTATCTCACTGTAAAAATATTTTGTAAACCTAGGCGAAACGATGTACTGGGTCTGAAGCAAAAACTCGGAAGATTTGTATGAAAATTATCAAAAGTGTTAAAGTTCAACGGCCTAGGGGCACGTGTTATTATTTACCGATCGAGTTCAAATTTTGAAAACGTAACTTTTTATTATAGTGTCACAATACTAGGGGCCGTCACTTGTTGAATTCCGAAAAAAATGTTTTCCCATATAAATAAGGACCACCCTAATATATATATATATATATATATATATATATATATATATATATATATGTGTGTGTGTGTGTGTGTGTGTGTTTATATATATATACACTCTATAACAAAAAAATCGACGCAGCAAGAAGCAATCATTCGATTGCTTTGAAATTTTGTATGCATGAGTGTTTTGACCAGGTATGCAAATGATTAAAATTTGGTGTCCAATGAAAGAAAAGTTTGATCTCCAGCGCATCAAAACTGCGCATCCAGCAAATCTATATAAAGAGCAGTTTTTCAACAGTTGTTAAAACTTTCAGTTTGATTGCGATTCATATTACCTTTCAAGAACTTAAAAATACCTCACCACGTGGTTCGTGTTTATTACGAACAACTGTCAGAGTTTAAAAGAGTTCGTATCATTGTATTGAAAGAAGCCGGTTAGTCAAATCAGAGAATCGCTCGTCATTTGAGCCGAAGCGATACGGCGATTCGAAGATGCTGGCAAGGATGGGTGGAAAATGGTAGAGTTCAGCGTCAGGATGGAAGCGGTTGACCTAGGGTCACAGCAGATCGTGATGACAGAGTGATTGTTCGATCAGCAGTCACAGCGCTTTCTTCATCGCTATGAATCATCAGACGTTCAACCCAAACACTAGTGTTCATCATGACCATTTTCAGACGGTAGAGACAGCGAAATCTACGTTCGCGCCGACCGTTACGCCACCTGCCACTGACGCCTACACACTGTGAGGCCAGATTACAGTGGTACAAGGCTCGATCAGATTGGAATGGTACCGAATGGGGACGGATAGTGTTTAGCGACGAATCCCGTTTCCAACTGTGTCATGGCGATCATCGAAGACGTGTTTGTAGACACCCAGGGCAGAGGGGGATCCTGGCTTCACTTTTGCACGCCACACTGGCCCTCAATAAGGCATTATGGTCTGGGGTGCCATTTCCTTTGATAGCTGGACCCCTTTGGTTGCAATTAGAGGCACACTTACTGCAAAGCTGTGCGTGGACGAAATCCTAAAACCTGTTTTCCAGCCGTTCCTTTTGCAGTACCCTCGGCTGCTTTTCAGTAGGACAATGCCAGATAAGATACGGCACGTGTTGCTATGAATTGTCTGCCAGCTTGTCAAAATCTGCCGTTGATTGCCTTATCGCCAGATCTCCGTCTCATCAAGCATGTCTGGGATATGATGAGATGGCGATAGCATCTGGCCGGGAATGTTGATAAAATCGTCCGACAATTGGAGCGAATTTGGCTGCAAATGCTGCAGGATATCTTCCGGGAGCTTTATCGGTCTTTACCAAGTCGTGCTTCAGTTTATATCCAGGATAGAGGCGAGTCAACACCTTGTTGAACTTGTTACTGTCACTCTGACAAAAAATATTCAATTGTTCTTAGAATTTAATCAATTACTATTTTGTGCATTGTCTACCTTTCCACCAATTTGCTTCTCAATCGGACCATTCTTTCTTGGTGTGTCGATTTATTTTTGTTATAGAGTGTATATACACTGCTCGACATTGAAAATGCAACATCAAGAAGGAGTGTTCGGAAAATTATGCAAATTTTAGAGTAGACGTACATCACTGAGTTATGTAAGTGATGTGAAATGCGCAGCTCTCCGACGCACGTAAAGTAAGATACAAGGGAAGGAACTTGCAGAATGGACAATATTCGTGTCGTTATTTCTGACTGAAGAATTATCGAAGAAATTTTGTTTTTGTCTTTGAGGATACGTGTAACACGAGAAAACGCCAGACCGACGTCAACGAAGGCACTTCAGCGGATAGACGATTTTACGAGAGGTATGGTGATCGGACTGAGAAGGGGAGGTTGGTCTGTACGTCAAATCGCAGCTGATACCCACATGGACGCAAGCACGGTGCATCGGCTGTGCCGAAGGTGGTTGAAACAACAAAATGTGGCAAGATTGAGGGGTGCAGGGGCAGCTAAAGTGACGTCAGAACGCGTGGATCGACGCATCCATCAACAAGCTGTAGCAGACCCACAAGTCACTTGTTCCTCGATTCTGCAGCAGGTGCAAGATACCCTGAATGTTCCCGTGTCAACCCGAACCATTTCCTGTCGTTTGGTTGCACGTGGTCTGCAATCACGGCGTCGGCTAAGAAGACTGCCATTGACCCCACAACATAGACAGCAACGTTTAGTATGGTGCTGGACTAGAGCGACGTGGATGACAGAATGGCGAAATGTCGTGTTCTCAGATGAATCCCGCTTTTGTTTATCCAGTGATAGTCGCCACATACGTGTGTGGCGTCGACGTGGAGACAGATCTAATCCGGCAGTAACTGTGGAACGTCCCACCGCACGACAACGTGGCGTAGTGGCTTGGGGCGCAATTGCGTACAATTCCATATCACCTGTAGTTCGTATTCAGGGCACTATGACGGCCCAACGATACTTGGATAATGTGCTGCGGCCGGTGGCAATCCCTTACCTTCAAGGGCTACCTAATGCAATATTTCAGAAGGATAACGCCCGACCACACAGTGCTCGCATCTGCCAAAATGTTCTCCAAGGCACACAGATGCTTCCCTGGCCACCATACTCTCCTGACCTGTCACCAATCGAACATGTGTGGGATGTGATTGGACGCAGTTTGCAGATTCTGTCCCTACTTCGTTCAGAGGATGAACTGTGTCAAATGGTTGAAAGGGAATGGAGAGACATCCCTCTGGACACCATCTGCACCCTTATTGATTCTATGCCTAGACGTGTTTCTTCGTGTATCGCTGTCCGCGGTGGTCCTACATCCTACTGAGCCGACGCCGTTCTCGCTCTGCATTCTGCCTATCATTTTCAAATTAAGATCATTTATAATTCCTTGCTGTCTCTGTCTTTTTTTCCAAATTTCATCACTTTCTGGCCACTCCTTCTTGGTGTTGCATTTTCAATGTCGAGCAGTGCATACACAATTATACTTATTTTTCGCTTGAAGAGATTTACATGCATCTCGGTTCTTGATAGGCAAAAAACATTGGTAGAAAAAAAACTTTTCCCTTCACACTGTTTCGAATCAATTTTCCTTCTGCTTTCAAGAGAAAAATCTCGAAAATATCAATATCCTAAATAATCCTTGTTTGGCATTTGCATTTTTCTCTGGAAAAACCTTTTCGAATTCGAAAAAAATAATATTGTATTCTTTCCTTAGTTTTCGAAAGTAGTGCTGGTTTGGATATTATTTGCTATTCTGTCGAATTCGATAGGAACGAAATGAAACATTTCTTTGAAAAAATATGTTTAGTTTCTCGATTGAAAGTTTTGTTGTAGGTTTTGATTGGTGTGTATTGTACAGTTGTGTGAGAAAGGGAAGTTTTTAAATCTTGATTATCGTTGTTGTTTTTGTTGTCATGTCATAGTAACAATCCCTATGAATTTATAGAATTCCATAGCCTCGTTGGACTTCGTTATTATTAAATAAGACAATACAAGAAAAATATAAAGCACTAAGAGAGGAAATAATATCCATCGTTCTGCGGGGATATGAATAATATATATATATATATATATATATATATATATATATATATATATATATATATTAGGGTGGTCCTTATTTATAAGGAAAAAATTTTTTTTTCGAATTTTTTAGAAATTATTTGCCAGAATGTACCTTTATATAAGACATGAAAATATAACAAATTTCAGCTCAATCGGTTAATATTAACACGTGCCGCATCGACGCTGAAGTTGTGAGATTCAATGTAAGGCAGTTATTACCTATAAGAACGACAATGTACGCTCGACTGTAAACATAAAATTACGCATTTTTTTTAAATTTTAGTATAAAAACATACTAATTAAAATGAAAACGTAAAATAAAGATACAGTTTATCCTAATACTATATTTTTTATTTATTGAAATGATACATCCACTTCAGATACATATTTTGGATTTAAGTAAGCCTCCTTTTGTGGCGACTGGGAACTCTCTCCGGTACTCCTGAACAACCTGAATAAAAAAAAATAATATTGAATGTGTTTTCTAAACCTAGCCTATATAATGTGTTCAAGAAAAAAATAACAAAAAATTAAATTTGTTTATACATACCTGTATCAAAAATTGTTTTTGATGTTCATTTTTCGTCATTTTTTCATTGTAATCCTCAATCAACTTGACTCCTCTTTCTGCAATATCATTTGTACATTTTAAGGTTGAAATGATATTTTTTCCTGTGCGATAATCCTCTCTGTTTTCCCAATTCAGCGGATCGTCCTGAAGAAATTCAACACAAATACCGAATCGTTTAAATAACTGAAGTGAATTGGCGGACAATAATTCAGTTGGTAGATCTTTTTGAACAAAATTTTGGACATCTCGGATTTGCAACGATAGTTTTTTCTCAATGACTTCTGTCTCTTCATTTTCTTCTTCTTTTTCATTCACAGTTTCTATGTTTTTACTTGCACATTCCATAATTTTTTGAGCCATTCTAATTTTTTCAACTCTCTCAATTCTATCGTCAAATATTGCCATGGCAGCACACTCTTCACTTAGATACCATAAATGGTTTAAAAATTTTGTTATTGCAATGGTTGCAATGTTTTCATTAATATTTTTAAATTTAACCAATTTTCTCAAAAAATATATATCATTTAGGGGAGCTCCTGTAGTATTCGTTGCTGAAAACCAGGCCTCTACATAACAGTATACAACGAAAACGCAAATTTCTGCATTCAGTTTGGAATTATCCTTTCTCATTTTCATTTGATCGCGAAATAAAAAAAGTTTTAAACAATAAATCGCTTTAGACATCCATCTCGCTAAATGATATGCACCGGGGGCCCTAAAACTCACATTTGTTTTATCTCCCAAAAAAATGAGCGTCAATTGCAAAAACCCTTTGTAGTCATCACGTGGTTGCTCTTCTGCAAGTTTCTGTTTCACAAAATAAATAATTTCGGGCGCTACATCTTTCAGTGCATTATAAACGGCTTCATCGCTGGTATAATCTAAAAATTTCATTTTATCAATATTCTTCCAGTTTTCTTTAAGTGCTTTGAATTGAGCAATTTCAGGGCCGGATGTTACAATTGCTTTTGTCCTCGTGAATACACCAGCCAAAACGACCTCAAATATATGGTGTCGGCATGGAAGCCACAAAATATCTCGCCCTAACCTTTGTTGAAGCAGAACTGCAGCTCCTTTTATACGTCCAGTGTTTGATGCTGTAGTATCAAAACAAAAGGCTTGAATTTTTTCGGTTAAATTCCATTCATCAGTGATATGGAACACAGCAGAGCAAACTTCCGATCCTCCTGATGATGCAATTCCAGGTACTCCTAATAATTGTTCAAAATCTAAACCAACCGCGATCACAGGAAGCCGATCAATTTTCTCATTTTTTGTGATATCAGGCAATAATTTGGAATCCCAATGCACTTCAATAAAATTTGCATCATTTCCTACCGATTTTATTGATGAATATTTTATTTTCCGCAAAATCTCTCTATTTCTTTTGATAGACGATCTATTGAGAACAAACTCGGTGATATCTATATTAAGAGCTTCTAGGACGGCAGAAATAATATGCATTGCATCCCTGTCACTCACTTTACATTTGTCCAAGGCAGCGGCCAGGCGAGGTGTCATTAACGTCTTTCGTCCTCTCTTGTTTGAAGATGGACCCTGTTGAGATTCCGATATGAAATATATGTCATCTTCACTGTTGTCTTGATTTATCACTTTTTTCTGTGAATCTTCGTGTTCATTATCTTCCATTTCAAAATGTCCAATCGAACAACTAGAATTTTCCAACAAATCTTCTTTTCTTTTCAACTCTGCAGCTGTGCGTTCTTCTTTCCGCTTTTCCTTACGTAATAATTTGATATCTACTCCCAACATACAACCTACTCTACCTTTCTCCCTTTGCTTAATTAAAAATTCTCTATCTTCGGCGATTTTAATCTCATTTAACGCATTTAAGGTGGCAATATCGAAAAGGTTGTCTAAAGCTTCTTTAAAATCATTTTCTTTTTCTCTCTGCTGTTCAGTATCTCTATTTTTAGATTTTTCTAAATTTCTGACATTATCGTACAAAGATTTTAATTTCGAAATACAGTTTGAACGGTTTTGAACTGGGATTCTTGCTTTTTTCCAAAAAACGACCACTTCATCAATAACTAAAGCACTGCTGTCATTAAGATTTAAATTTACCACTCTCATGTTATAAAAAAGTACACTCAAAACATCTCGTTTACATGGTAATTTACTACCGCAGATTTGATTTTTCATCACTCCAACTAGATAAATATTGTTCCGCAAAGTGGACATTTCAGCACTTTTATCAATTACTTATATAGCACGTCTTTTCTTATGCACTTCAAGTACGAAACTAAAACGAATGTAGCATTGAACAAATAATATGTAAAAACAAAATTGACTTGTCGAGACTTGTAGTCGCGTTTGTAGCGAATTCGAACGCACTTGGCGCCGACTCGTCGTAGCATGTTAGACAGTCAGATGCATGAAACTTCAAGACCAATGCGGCACGTGTTAATATTATCGGATTGAGCTGAAATTTTGTATTTTTAATGTTTTGGTGTAACTGAACAAAATTACAAATAATTTTGAAAAAATATGAACTTTCGAAAATAAGGACCACCCTAATATATATATATATATATATATATATATATATATATATATATATATATATATATATATATATATATATATATATATATATATATATATATATATATATTAGGGTGGTCCTTATTTATATGGGAAAAAATCGGAATTCAACAAGTGACGCCCCCTAGTTTTGAGACACTATAATAAAAAGTAATCGGTGCAAAATTTGAACTCGATCGGTCAATAATAACACGTGCCCCTAGGACGTTGAACTTGAACACTTTTGATAATTTTCCCACAAATCTTCGAGTTTTTACTTCAGACCCCGTACATCGTTTCTCCTATGTTTGCAAAATATTTTTACCGCGAGGTAGCACTAAAATTAATCTTTTTAATTACTTCATATCGTCTAAAGATTTTACACTGAATAAAAATGAAATATAGCTTTAGAAACTTTACCTTAATCGTACGCTTTTCTCAATGTATCTCAATCGTGTGCATTTTTTTCCGATTTTTTTAGTCTTGGAGTGTCTGTAAAATGCTAAATTGCTTTTGTGACTCATATTTGGTAAATTGATTGTGAAATTCTTCGATTAATTGTGCTCCTCTTTCAGTTGTATCATTCACAACTTTCAGCATTTTAACGATATCTCTTCCCTTTAAATAGCTTCCTTCATTTTACCATGAAACAGGATCAAATAGGAAAACATCTTTTGGTGTTTGTAACTTATCAAACAGTTTTATTGAATTATAATTGATTCTATAAAGAGGAAGATCTTTACTAACAAAGTATTCTAAATCATCTACTGTTATTTGAAACTTTTTATACAGTCATCAGTCACGTCTTCCTATTCAGGAAGCATTTTTTTTTTTTTTTTTGAAGTAGTCTTTTCCTATCGTCAAAGTTAATTCCTTCATCCAATACGGACAAAGCTACTACATCCCCGAAGTACCATAAGTGATATATGAATTTTTCAATCGGTGCTTCTGCTGCATATTTGTCATCATTTTGTACGCTGCAGGGTTTTTAGACACTAGACTTTATATTAGTTTGAAAGACCTAGAATGGGTTGCTGCGAAAAACTATATCTTCATACAACATTTAACTGTAAAACAGCATTTACGGGCAATCTCTTCATGTAGTGTCAATTTAAATTACTTCCTAAATATATAAATTTTCAAACAAGGAATTCCTTTTGCCACCGCTCTGGATCAGGGATATGCTCCAGGTTGCCGAAAACATATCCCTGTAGGAGGGAGGACTTCACCAAGAATATTATTACACCACGTTATGAGAATTCTCTGTAATATATCTTAAGTCTGCTTTCTATGAACAATAATATGTCATCAAATTCTTCTTTTAGAATTTAAGTGGTATGTGTAATTTTTGAATTTTGAAGCGATTAAATAATGGAATATCGAGTCTAGAACTAAGAAAGGCAAGAACTTCTTTAAAGACACTCTGCAGCACGATTTCAAGTGCATGATGATAGCAATACAAATGCAATATATCACCGTTCAGCTTTTGCTCTAAAAAATTACATGCACAATTTATACGGCCGGTATTGCAAGCCGCTGTATAAAACACTACAGCTTGAACAGTTAGCAATAAAGAGCAATCATCTAAGATATCATATACAACTGAAGAAATATCTCAGAAATTCTGAGTAGCTGTTCAACATTGGAACCTGAAGCTATCATGGTTAGCCTATCGGCTTTTTTTTTCCAGTTACATCTGGATGTAGCTTTGTATCCCAGGGAATAACTAAAATCTAAATTTAAATTCATGAAATCTGATTTTACCTCTCGAAGATTTTCTCTTGCTCTCTTAAGGGATATACGATTGATCATAAGTTTATTTGGATTTAAACTTACTGCATCTACATAGGCTGTTAATAAATGAGCAGCATCTTTGTCTCTAATATGGCATTGTCTAACATTGATGAAATGCGAGCAGATCTCAATAGTTGTCAAGGTTTTTTGCGTTGTGGTAGACCAGATATAGAAAAAAGGCTCAACAGGTTAGGATAGATACCCATTTCGGTTTCTAAATCTTGTGAATTCCAAGAGGAATTTGATGATAATAAAGAACTATGTACTGAAATGGAAAACAGTTTAAAATATAGATTTTTTACATTATTCCTATCTGGAATGTTTTAAAATTTATATTTTAAATATGGAAAATACATTTTACTTTTATGGTAGGTAAATCGAGGATTTTTCAAAATTTAAATTATAAGCATGCATAAACATTTAAGTATATAACTAAAGAACAGCGAATTAAAATATAATTGTCATTACTTATATTTATTGCATGGAAATGACCTAGTGACCCTATTTACCACTCCTATTACATACACAGAAAATTTTCTAAATCAACACCCCCAAAGCCTGGTGGAGGCAATTTGTTGTTGTCAAAAATCATTCATTAATGGCCTAAGCCATTCATTAATGGCTTTTAGAATCCCTTGTGTCCATCTTGGTGGAAAGAAATGTTCCCCTGCCGCTTGGTTTGAAACGAGCGCGAATAGCGGTATGCCTGTCCCAAGGCCATTGGTGTACATGTACCCAATGTAATATGTAAAATTTTACAGAATGAAAGTGAGAGAATGGTTGGTCTGGAAGTAGCAACATCTATTGAGGTTCAAAATTACTTTAAATATGAAACCTAGGAATATTTTTACATAAAAAGGAGAAAATCCACAATTTTTTCTAAAAACTCAAAAAAGGGGGCCCTAGGGGCACGTGTTAATATTCATGGATTGACTTAAAATTTTGCATGGATCATTTATTTGTATAATGGAACAAATTGAGGGGGCGTCGTGTAAAATATCAGTACTATATAAATGAGAGTTCTGCTGCAAGAAGCGGAGTTGCGGAGGTGCATTGTGCAATTCGGCTGCGCCTGTGACCTCCACCTGGCAATCCCTCCCCACCATTGCGCCTGTGCCTGGAACTTGAAGAAGATAACGGAGGGTTTTCGCGCGCCCGCGTTTTCGCTTCGTGAAAGGTTAAGAGGGTTTAGTTTCGGTTTCGGAATAAGTTTTTTGGACTTTGTCGTTTTTACTTTTAGGGAATGGCAACACTTGTTGTCATGACAACCAAAGTTTTCGGGTGGCAACACTTGTTGCTATGGTAACCAATGTTTTTACTTTTCGATTTTTACTTTGAAGATCGTTCGTGGCGCTATCTATCGGGACTTTGAATATTTTTTTTCCGGACTTAGAATATTTCCATGAATTTAATTATTTTTATTTTTCAGAGTGTCTGGAATCGAACACCCCAAACTTTGAGTAAGCAAAAGCGTATGCTAACCACTATGCTATATTTCCCATTAATCTTTCAGTCTTAATGTGAATCCTTACCATGACAACGAATATTACAATTAAATTAATTTTAAAATTATCAATTAATTTACTCTTTAGTACTAATCATGGCACATCATTAACTAAATTTCAGCTCATAATTGAAACTATCATCATTATTATTATTTTTCATAATAACACAGTTTTTCACTTAAGTTAAGATTTATTTAAATACAACCCATTCGAGATTTTTGATTTATTTCAATGCTTTGTGGACTTGAAATATATTTTAAACTTTGATTTTCTTTTTCATGCATTTAAAACTTTATCATTTTTTTTTACAACATTGATTCTTTGCATGAATTTCAAACTTACAACCAATTTACTCTTAGCATTAAGTAACACTTATCTTTAACAAATTTTCACGGAATTTTTTAAAATCATCTTAAATATGTTTTTTTCTTTTTTTACTTTTATACAACTAAATATTTTTTCTAACTTGTTAAATTTTCTTAACTATTTTTTTTTTCTTTGTCAAATTTACAAAATAATTTTTCTAACTTGTAAAAATTTCGAAGAAATAATTTTCTTAACTAATTTTTTTTTAACTTTCGTACAACAAAATATTTTTTCTAACTTGTTAAAATTTCGAAGAAATAATTTTCTTAACTATTTTTTTTCTTACTCGTATTTTTTTTTTTTATAACGAATAAAATGAAATCAATTTTTTTTTAAACTTTCATACAACAAAATATTTTTTCTTACTTGTTAAATTTTCGAAGAAATAATTAACTTAAATGTTCTTTCATACATTTTGAACTTTATCGTTTTTTCCTGTCATTTAGCACTTTGATTATTTTTGTTTCACTATTTTACCGTTTTTCAATTATTTTCAGTCTTTAACTATTTTCTTACTTTTTAGTCTTTAACTAATTTCAAGCATTTCAGACTTAGATTATTTTTTCATGATTTCGATTTTTTTTAGTATATTTTAGAGTTTGATCATTTTCTCGCTTGTTTTTACTTTATCTTTTTTTTTTCCGATAATTTTAAACATAGAAATTTTTCACAATTAGTGACAGGAATCGAACCCACAAATTTTTCGAAACATTATCAGGTCTACAATTTTCATCCAACTAATTTAATTTAAAAACTTGCAATCAGTTTACTCTTAGTAGTAATTAACACTTATCATTAACAAATTTTCACGAATTTTAAAAATCAACTTATTTAATTTTTTTCCAGTAAGCAAATTTCACACTCAAGTTACATTTCATCACTACATATGCTTTTTCAAGAGTTTCATTTAATTTATCACATTTGATTTAATCTACTCTAATAATAATTTTTATTTAGTATTTACCTTAGTCATTTTATCGCATAGTATTTTACTTTATTATTTTTTTTTTTTCATACAAGCACTCTTGTTAGAATAAAACAAAATTTTCAACCTTCATGAATTAGAATCACTTTGACTATTTCATTTTCCCAATAATATTTTATTTTACTTTAACAACTAATTTCTTTAACAAAATCGATATCATTTATTTTAGTTTTTATCCTTTTCGAACGATACATTCAAATGGTCAGCTATACGTTAAATTAAGTAGTAACTAACACTTATCATTAACAAATTTTCACGATTTAAAAAAAATCAACTGAATTAATTTTTTCATGCAAGCTAATTTCGCACTCAAGTTACATTTCATCACTACATATGCTTTTCAAGAGTTTCATTTTATTTATCACATTTTATTTAATCAACTCTAATAATTATTTTTTTACTAGTATTCAACTTAGTCATTTCATCGCATAGTATTTTACTTTATTTTTTTTTATACAAGCACTCTTGTTAGAATAAAACAAAATTTTCAACTTTCATGAATTAGAATCACTTTGACTATTTCATTTTCCCAATAATATTTTATTTTACTTTACCATACTTTACAATTTTACTTACTGCGTTTTATTATTTATCATTCATTACAGCTTTTCCAAAATATTACTTTACAACCAACTAATCTCATTAACAGAATTTTTATTACAATTTATAAATTTCAGTTTTATTTAATTATTTTTACCTACGGTAAAATAAAACACATCACATAAAAATGTTAAACATCAATGAAGAACACAAGAAATGTTAAAATTATAAGTCGAGTATCAAAACTTCATGTCTACAATCCTACAAATTTTAAAAATAGACTCACCGAAAAATAACTTCTACTGAAATTAATTTCAAAACTTACAATCAATTTACTCTTAGCATTAATAAACACTTTTCATTAAGAAATTTTCATGGATTTTAAAAATCATCTTAAATAATTTTTTCATGTAAGCAAATTTCGCGCTCAAGTTACATTTTATCACTACATATGCTTTTCAAGAGTTTTATTGAATTTATCACATTTTATTTAATTATTTTTTGATTAGTATTTAACTTAGTCATTTTATCGCTTAGTATTTAACTCAGTCATTTTATCGCTTAGTATTTAACTTAATCATTTTCTTGCTTGTTTTTACTTTATCGTTTTTTTTCCCGATATTTTTAAACTTAGAAATTTTTCACAATTAGTGACAGGAATCGAACCCTCAAATTTTTCGAAACATTATCAAGTCTACAATTTTCATCCAACTAATTTAATTTAAAAACTTGCAATCAATTTACTCTTAGTAGTAATTAACACTTATCAATAACAAATTTTCACGAATTTTAAAAAATCAACTTATTTAATTTTTTTTCCAGTAAGAAAATTTCACACTCAAGTTACATTTCATCACTTTATATGCTTTTCAAGAGTTTCATTTTATTTATCACATTTTATTTAATCAACTCTAATAATTATTTTTTGATTAGTATTTAACTTAGTCATTTCATCGCATAGTATTTTACTTTATTTATTTATTTATTTATTTATTTATTTATTTTTTTTGATACAAGCACTCTTGTTAGAATAAAACAAAAAATTCAACTTTCATGAATTAGAATCACTTTGACTATTTCATTTTCCCAATAATATTTTATTTTACTTTACCATACTTTACTATTTTACTTACTGCGTTTTACTATTTATCATTCATTACAGCTTTTCCAAAATATTACTTTACAACCAACTAATTTCATTAACAGAATTTTCATTACAATTTATAAATTTCAGTTTTATTTAATTATTTTTACCTACGGTAAAATAAAACACATTACATAAAAATGTTAAACATCAATGAAGAACCCAAGAAATGTTAAAATTATAAGTCGAGTATCAAAACTTCATGTCTTCAATCCTACAAATTTTAAAAATAGACTCACCGAAAAATAACTTCTACTGAAATTAATTTCAAAACTTACAATCAATTTACTCTTAGCATTAATAAACACTTATCATTAAGAAATTCTCATGGATTTTAAAAATCATCTTAAATAATTTTTTCATGTAAGCAAATTTCGCGCTCAAGTTACATTTTATCACTACATATGCTTTTCAAGAGTTTTATTGAATTAATCACATTTTATTTAATTATTTTTTGATTAGTATTTAACTTAGTCATTTTATCGCTTAGTATTTAACTTAATCATTTTCTTGCTTGTTTTTACTTTATCGTTTTTTTTCCCGATATTTTTAAACTTAGAAATTTTTCACAATTAGTGACAGGAATCGAACCCACAAATTTTTCGAAACATTATCAGGTCTACAATTTTCATCCAACTAATTTAATTTAAAAACTTGCAATCAGTTTACTCTCAGTAGTAATTAACACTTATCATTAACAAATTTTCACGAATTTTAAAAATCAACTTATTTAATTTTTTTCCAGTAAGCAAATTTCACACTCAAGTTACATTTCATCACTACATATGCTTTTTCAAGAGTTTCATTTAATTTATCACATTTGATTTAATCTACTCTAATAATAATTTTTATTTAGTATTTACCTTAGTCATTTTATCGCATAGTATTTTACTTTATTGTTATTTTTTTTTCATACAAGCACTCTTGTTAGAATAAAACAAAATTTTCAACCTTCATGAATTAGAATCACTTTGACTATTTCATTTTCCCAATAATATTTTATTTTACTTTAACAACTAATTTCTTTAACAAAATCGATATCATTTATTTTAGTTTTTATCCTTTTCGAACGATACATTCAAATGGTCAGCTATACGTTAAATTAAGAAACTTAATCTAAAATTTGACAAATTAAGTTATAACTAAATACTGAGTAAAATTAAGTACAAAAGACTAACCTTTTTGGGGTGAAATCCCTCAAGTACCAGCTATCGCGAAGTTATTTAGAAACAATGAATGAAATTGTAATAAGTGGATTGTTAATTATAACTCAATCTCACAAAATTACAACTACACGCATGTTTTATTTGAAATCGCTGCATACGGCTGGTTGCCCATCGTCGATTTGCAGAAGGCATGCCGTGATATCGGCAAATCAACGCAGCTGTTGAAAAAAGCTTCCCTGATCCTACTTAACTTCGCATCGTCCACACTCACCGATGCGAATTGAGGAAATGACTTTATCAATATTGCTATCTACCCCTTTATCGATAACAGATAACAAACCCCACGTGCGAGTATTATTCACCCCCTAGCCTACATCTTTCAAGTGACGTCACTGTTTCTGACCAATTAAAATTAGTTCACGTTTCTCAAACGTCACAGCAAATCTCAATCATAGATCGTCAATAGCCTGATGCCAGGTTTTCCAAACAAAATTTTAAATTTTAATTCGTAGTTTCGAATTAATTTCTTTTTCATTTCAAACTTATAAAAAAAATTTCCAACTTGTAAGAATATTTCTTTCAAAAACAGATTTTTGATTCAAAACAGTATGTTTTCAAACTTGTAATTTTTTTTCTACTTAAAAAATGAAATCAAATATTTTTTTTTTCTTCAATAACATAAAATGTTTTTAAGAAATAATTTCTCAAACTTGTAATATTTTTCCACTAATTTAAAAAAAAAATCAATTTTTTTTTTGTTTTCAATCATATAAAAATAAATTTTTAATCTTACAAAAATAAATTTTTCCGCAAAAATATTTTTTTCAAAACAAAAAGTAATATTTTTCTAACATGTTTTTTCTTTTTTCTTTTCAATCTTTTTTTTTTTTTTTTTTTGCAAAACTTTTTTTTTTTCAAAAATTTTCAAACTTACAAAATAAAATTTTGTTAAACCGAATCTTCAAACGCAATGATTTAATTAAATTTAAAACTCAATAACACTTTACTCTTAGTATTAATAACCAATAGCACTTAACCATTTACTCTTTGCACTCCAAGTATTAATTAACACACATGCATTACAAATAATAATAATAATAATGTTTAAGATACTTACAAATCATCCACTCAAGCTTTCAAATATCCATCTAGCATGTTATTGTTCATTCGTGTGAGGGAACTTGTAATAAAATTTTACTCATCAACCGAAATTATAAGCAAAAATATCAAATTTTTAGCACTTAATATAATCCTACAATTAACAAATTGGTTTTAACTTTGAATTTAAGAAAAATAAAAACTATTACACACTTAGTAACATATATATCGATATATATTATTTCATGACAAATCACAAATAGGTGAGGGTCTTTTATCGATCGTGTGACCAACTAAGTTAAGAAAGAGCGTTCTTATCTCATATGAGAATTTATAAGTCTTTAATATTTCTCTTTAATGTAAGTGTATTGATACGTACGAGTTTGTGTATGTGAATATAACTGTGTATTGTTTTCAAACCATTGACATGTTTAAGCTTTACAGTTCTAATTTTGACTTTCCACTTAGCATTAGTCGAAGTCCTTCGCATGTATTAATCTATAGAAATATCACAAAAATTATATTTTCATTCAGTCTTAATTACAAAACCATACAATAAGATGAAGACAACACCGATAGTATAAAGATTACTTACAAGAAAGTGCATATAAAAAATATATGTAAGAGTGATTTCAAAGTATAATCCATCAACCATATTCAACAACTCAATAAAAACACAAGTCTCTTTTAAAATGATAAACACAATTTATTCACACACACAGTAAAAGACAATTAAATAAACTTACATCTTTAAGTAAAACTCTTCAAAACTTTCAAGCATATTTTTAACATCAATTGCATCAAATAAATCAGACACATGACATTTTAAACATGGACTATCAACATTCAAAGTAACGAAGTCACGAGACAAGTTTTCCCAATTAACATTATAAAGAGCCTGTTCGAAAAAAGTGTCGAACTTTCGACCCCTTGTTACTGATTCACATTCATGCACTCTCATGTAAAAAATGAATCCATTTTTACAATCCACACATTCTTTCTCAGAAAGGTAGTTTATGTTGCATATGAGCTCATCAAATAGACACTTACGTAGAGAATCAGCCAAGTTACTAACATCTTGTGATGTATATGTGCTGATTTTATCACATCGACAATCATAGGGATATTTTTTCTCAATTTCCGAAAGGATGTACTCTTTTAGAGTATAAGT